>NC_084798.1:164983497-165289145 GCF_963169125.1 Humulus lupulus | reverse complement strand
CATTATGCACCCAAAGCTATGCCACTCACTGAGTTACTTAAGAAGGACAATTTCAAATGGTCTACCAAAGCAGCAGCTGCTTTTGATAACCTTAAACAAGCCTTGACAACCACTCCCGTGTTACGATTGTCCGACTTCTCTAAAGAGTTCGTGGTGGAAACTGATGCTTCTAATGTAGGAATTAGAGGGGTGCTAATGCAAGAAGGCCATCCATTAGCTTTTTTCAGCAAGAAATTGGGACCAAAATTTCTGGGTGCATCAGCTTATATTCGAGAAATGAGGGCTGTGGTAGAAGCTGTGACAAAATGGTGTCAATATCTGCTTGGTAGACATTTCATCATCCGTACCGATCACAAAAGTTTAAAAGAATTATTGACTCAAGTCATTCAAACTTCCGAGCAGCAGCATTTTCTTCGGAAGTTGCTGGGATTTCACTTTTCAATTGAATACAAAGCTGGAAAACATAATACAGTTGTTGATGCTCTTTCTCGATTGCATGAAAGTGCCTTCTCTTCTCTACACACAGCAATGAGTACGGGCTGCTTTGAATTTTTGGAAGAATTACGTAGGGAAAACACTACTTGCCCTGACCTTCGTTCATTGCATACTAAATTACACAAGGGTGAATTGGATACTGCTCTTTATACCATCAAATATGGCTTCTTGTATTTTCGGCAAAAACTAATGGTTAGTCCACACTCAAATTTGAAACAGCAGATGCTCCATGGATTTCATTCCACACCAGTAGGAGGACATGCTGGTCCGGACAGAACTTTTATGAGACTAGGAGCCAATTTTTTCTGGCCAGGCATGCGCAATGACGTTCGTAAGTTTGTGCTTTCTTGTCTCACTTGTCAAACAGTCAAATATTCACCCACAGTTCCATATGGCTTGCTTCAGCCTCTTGAGAGTCCTGAGCGTGTTTGGGAAGACTTGGCCATGGATTTCATAGTCTCATTACCCAATTTTCATGGGGACACTAATATATTGGTGGTGGTGGATAGATTCACCAAATACACCCATTTTGGAGCATTACCAAGCCATTATTCAGCTACTCGAGTGGCTGAACTGTTTTCAAATATGGTGACTTGATTGCACAGGATGCCGCGTTCCATTGTGTCTGACCGTGATCCCATCTTTACTAGTGCATTTTGGAGAAAACTCTTTGAGCTCATGGGGACTACATTGAAGATGAGCTCTTCATATCACCCGCAAACTGATGGCCAAACGGAGGTCACAAATAGATATTTGGAGCAATATCTAAGAGCTTTTACAGCTGACAATCTGAAACAGTGGAGCAAATTTCTCTCTTGGGCAGAATATCACTATAATACCAGCCATCACTCCTCTATTGGGATGACGCCCTTTCAGGCTGTCTATGGCAGACTTCCACCTTCAATTCCATCTTATACCAGAGGCACTACTTCCATTCAAGCAGTTGAAGAAGAGTTATAATCCAGGGATGCCATTCTACAACAACTCAAACACAACTTGAACCAAGCTCAGAACCGCATGAGATAGCAAGCCAACAAGAAGCGGAGAAACATTGTGTTCAAACTGGGCAACTTAGTCTTTGTTAAGCTGCAACCATACCGCCAAACCACGGTAGCACATCGACTCAACTCAAAACGGTGCCGTCGTTATTTTGGGCCATTTGAGGTAATTGCTAGAGCTGGTCCTGTGGCATACACCCTTAAATTTCCAGTTGGAAGTCGAATTCACCCCACTTTTCATGTCTCATTACTGAAACCATTCCATGGCGACCCACCTCCCAGTTGTTACCCTTTGCCGGAGTTGAGTATTGCTAACAAACCATTTATGGTTCCTCTTTCCATTCTAGCAAGTCACCTACACACCATCAACAACAGACCGACCCCTCAAGTGCTCGTTCAGTGGTCTATGAGTTCTCCGGAGGATGCGACTTGGGAAGATTTCACCACTTTTTGTCAAATGTATGATTTGGCCAACCTTGAGGACAAGGTCGTTTTCGTGGATGGGAGTAATGATAGCCCAGCTGATGGCTCGGCCCAGACCAGAGGCCCAATTACCTTGGACCCAATGGCAATTCATAACAGAATTAATGAATGGCTGGACCACTCAGAACAGAAGCAATCTTCACAACCTGGAGAAGAAGAGAATAACGAAGCTGAAAGCAAGAATGATGGAGAAGGAGAAGGTCGTGCGCGTGTGAACCAAAAGCGCGTGAAACCCAGCTGGCTCAAGGATTTTGTGATGTTGGAGAACCGTTGAGAAGCGCGGGACAAAGGAGGACCAATTCTGTATTTCTTTGTATTTTCCTTCTTTGAATATAAATAGTTTCTGTAACTGAATTGTGAATTATGTTGAATGAAGTAGCAATTGTTTGCCTGGGAGATTTGCCTTGTCTCAAAGAAGGCCTTTACCTATCACATCATACCCACAAAAACCAACAGAATGTTGCATGCGGGTACAGAAACAATTTACCTAAGCAACAGTGAAGAGGAAATAAAGCATGCATGAGCGGAGAACTTACAGAATGTTTTGCTGTGAGGAGGCTGAAAGGGTCGTCTAGGTTAGAGCCTTGTCAAAATAGTTGGTGCCAAAGCCTCAAAGGAGCTCTCGCGCCTGAACTTCTGGAACGCTGGGAACAGTAACCGGAAGAAAGAGAGGGTTTTTTTTTTTTTTTTGAGACTGAGAAGGAAGAAGAAGATGGGAAAATAAGAAAATTTTCAAATGAACGGGTGGCCCATGTGTAAGGTGGACACCCCTTTTATATACGTAAGAGGCCAAGTGAGGAGGGCCGTTGGATTGCCTTGATGTAGGATATGATGCTCTATACTCGAAAGGCGAAACGACGGCCGAGTATAGGCTAGGCCATTTAATGCGGTTCTCGGAAGACGTACCGTCACCAACCACGATGCTCCACGTATTCGACGCCTGCGTAATGGGCGGGATGTGAAGAGTCCACAAGGAAGCCTAAAAGCCCCCACTGTGGCCCCAGGTGGCGTCGTGTGCCACGAGCAGGGGCTTGGGGGGCAAATGTATGCCCTAATTCTCCACGTGCTATTAGCGAGCTGAGGTATGACATAATTATATCAGCCACGTGGATGCCACGTACCCGGAGCTGTTGTTACCAGGTCCCACCTCTTTAGCTCGAGATAACCAAAGGCTTACTAAGGTTACTAAGGAGTCGGGTCAGAAGTGTAGACACCACAGGCTAAGAAGACATCCAGCTCGAGGCACGTGCTTGAGTTGGAAGCTGTGACCCTTTATAAAATCAACCACGCAATGTAAACGTGCATATATCAGACATCACGTGTCTGATATATCCCTGAATTCTCGGACACACAGCATAAACGTGCCTGTTCAGGCACCCACGACTGGGTTGGGCCGTGCGGCCCATTATCCCTCTTACCTATTGATTAGACCACACTTCATTTTCAGGTTTTAGGAATTAATCATGAATGTCACAAAAGTGACATGATGGGTAAGAAGGTCACGGGATGACCCCCCTTGCCAACCCCCAGGTGCCCTCTCCTATAAATATGGAGACCCTGGGAGTTGCAAAGGGTTGGATTCTATTGTGTAAAGAAATACCCTGTAAAGAATACCAGAAAACTAGCAATAATATTGGCTGGTGGAGTAGAAGGATTTTAACCGTTGAACCACCTAAAAAAGTATTTGTATCACCATTTTATTTCAAGATCATTCATCTGTTACGGTTCATTACTTAGCACTAATCCCATTCTCTTATTCTATTAATTACCTGTTGGCGAAGAACCGCGTCAACAAGTTTCTTATACTAAGGTTCACCTCTAAGTTTGAATTTCAATTCACAAATGAACAAAAGCATAATATCTTGATGAATATTCCGAGGTAGTTTTGAGGCTCAAGATAATGATGATTATGAAGAAATACATGATGATATGCTAGATGAAGGGTCAGATGTAGAAGATCCTGATTTTTAGATGTACCCTAGTTATTTTTTTTAGTTTAGTTTACTTATTTATTTATTTTTGCAGTTATGATTGTACTTAGTGAAAACCTATTTTCAAATGAATAAATTGTTATTTTTGAATGACATGTATGAGTTTGATTTTTTTTACAATCATAATAAATTTAGAATTAATAAATAATGACTGAGTTCGGTGAGGGTGGATACAAATCAATGGACCTGGCTCTGTATTGAGAGTTTAGGGGGCCATAGTAGTGCAAACGATTTTACTGATCCGTGCCTTCCCTCAATATGGTTAACTTTGGAACAACGACGAGTTTCAAGCTTGAGAATTTAGTCATATAGGATGGTTAGAAACATAATTAGAAAATAATAAAGATGGCTAAATTTTCTAAGTATAGAAACACACCCTAGTTATAAAGAAGGCTTACATAATTTTTCATAAGAAATCATAAATGATAGGTCCGAGTTATGTTTGCTTAGACTAAGTTTTTCCTTAGAACCTATTTGGGTAAGTTATAACATGTTTTTCTCGACTGTTAGAACTTTGCTGAAGATGTCGCTCATAAGGTTTGCACGCACAGCTGACAATTTCTCCATCGCCGCCAATGAGACTAACGAAGCCCCTCTAGTTCGAAGAAGGGGAACACGTGCTACCAATGTTGCTGCCAATAGAAATGCACTGCCACCAGTTGACAACACTGCTGATATTGTCAAGCTACGTCAACAAGTAGAAGAATTGCTGCAGCAATGACAACAGATGCAACCACAGCCTCAGCAAAAGGGCTCAAGCACCCTAGCAAGTAGGTCCATATGTGGGACGGCCGATGGCGAACCACGCACCTTATCCAGCTCAGTACATAGAGCCAATCTATGAGCGTTTCCATAAGCAGCACGCTCCAAACTTTGAAGGGACAACAAACCCCTTCGAGGCAGAAGAATGGCTCGGGAATGTAGAGCCGATACTTGCACCGTGAATCTCAGCAACGCGGATCGCATATCTTGCGTTTCGTCTCTTCTGAAGAAGGATGCCAGAATCTGGTGGGATTTAGTACAGTAAACTTATGACGCGCCACCATGACATGGACTAGATTTGTGGAGCTCTTTCACAAGAAGTACTACAACTCGGTAATCATCACTACGAGGGTTAAAGAGTTCACCAATCTGAAGCAAGGAAACTTAATCACATGTATTCATAATACTAGTGGATCTGACATTCATAATTCGCACTTGCAGATGTAATCAACAAAATCCTTCTTCATCGTTGGCCAGAAATATCCTTGTCTTAGGATTTTCTCTAACAAACTGAGTATGGCTGTGTGATCTCCGCAAAAAACTTCGTGCACTTCATTCATGACTGCACTCATTTCTTTACCGTACACGCATCATATATATGGCATGGATAACCACCTGCGATAGAGTTTTCCATCCATCATGACGTATTTGGGAGCCTAGTATTGAAGTTTCTTGGCGGGCGCCCTGTCTTTGGGCAACCCCCCCCCCCCCCCCCCCCCATGGTCAAGTAGTGGATGAGAGGGCCCATCCAGGACGTGGAGTAATCTATGGAATTGATTGTGGGGACCTGAAAACTAGGTGCGGGAAGATGGTCGATCGGGACAAGCCCAGAGAGCTCTGCCTTAACATCCCTGGTCAACTTTGCCAATGTGTCTGCAAACACATTTTGTTCCCTGGGGATTTGGCGGATGGCATATTTCTTGAAGGATTGGAGTAACTCTCAGGCTCGCGTCGCGTAGGTGGCCATCCTTTCCCCCTTTGTTTGGTATTCTCCCAAAATTTGCCTGAGCACCAATTGGGAGTCGTTGTGGACTTCTATACTTGCTGCCCCTACTTCCCGGGCCAAACGTAATCTGGCTAATATAGCTTCGTGCTCGGCTTCGTTGTTCGATGATTTGAACTGGAAGTGTAGGGCACTCTACAACTGATGTCCTTGAGGGGATATTAAGAAGATCCTGACCCCGTCCCCATTTTCATTCAAGGCTCCATCCACAAAGACCTTCCATAGAGGCATGGGGTCGATGGGCTCTTCATCTTCAGTGATCCCGGTACACTCCATAATGAAGTTGACCAGGGCCTGCCCCTTGATGGAAATCATGGGGACATATGTAATGTCGAACTGACTAAGCTCAATGGCCCACTTCAGGAGTCTTCTCGATGATTTGGGTTTCTGTAATACTTTCCGCAGGGGATGGTTCATTAATACCTTAATGGCGTGGGCCTGAAAGTAAGGTCTCAGCTTCTAGGAGGCGATCAGTAAGAAAAATGTTAATTTCTCGATTAATGGGTATCTGGACTCCACGCCCAACAACCTTTTGCTGACGTAATAGACCGAGAGTTGGGCCTTTCCCTCTTTCCGCACTAGTGCGGTGCTGATGCCGTGCTCGGACACGACCAGATATAGGTATAATGACTCCCCATCCACTGGCTTCGACAAGATTGGCGCTTGGGCCAAATGTTCCTTCAACTTCTGGAAGGCCTCTTTGCATTCGGTCATCCATTCGAACCTTTGGCTTCCGCGAAGGATATTGAAGAACGGGATGCACTTGTCCGTGGACTTCGAAACAAAGCAGCTTAGGGACGCTATTCTTCCCGTCAAGCTCTGAACGTCTTTGTGCTTCCGCGATGAGGGCATTTCAATCAACACTTTGATCTTGTTCGGGTTGGATTCTATTCCTCGTGAGCTTACTATGAAGCCCAGGAACTTCCCGTATGCCACGCCAAAGGTGCACTTCTTGGGGTTCAGCTTCATTCCATAATTTCGAATTATGGCAAATCCCTCTACCAGATCATCAGTGTGTCCCTCTGAGGTTTTGGACTTGACCATCATGTGATCTATGTAGACCTCCATGTTCCTTCCCAATTGGGTCTGAAACATCCTGTTGACCAGCCTCTGATAAGTGGCTCTGGCATTTTTGAGCCCGAAGGGCATGATAATGTAGTAGTACACACCCTTGTCCATCTGGAAGCTGGTGTATTCCTGGTCTACTATGTGCATTGAGATTTGGTTATAGCCGGAGTAGGCATCCATGAAACTCAGCATTTCATACCTGGATGTTGCATCTACCATTTGATCGATCCGGGGCAGAGGGAAATAGTCTTTGGGAAAAGCCTTGTTAAGGTCAGTGAAGTCGATGCAAGTTCTCCACGTCCTGTTTGGCTTTGGTACCAACACCGGATTGGCCAGCCAAACGGGATACAAGGCCTCCTAAATGAAGTTGATTGAGGACAACTTCTCAACTTCCAATTTGAGGGCCTCAGCCCTCTCTGCCCCTAGAGGTCTCCACTTCTACCAGACTGGAGTTGCATTCACGTCAATGTTTAGGGCGTGACATATGACGTCGCGGACCATGTAAATTGGTCGGGTAAAGATGTGATAACACTTTCGGGCACTCTTCGGATCTCCCCGGACAGTTCCCACCCCTCCATTGTCACAAGGAATTTCATGCAGAGGTGGCAGATGAAGGTGATGGCCTCGAAATCGACCAGTGCGAGATGGCCAAAAATAACATTGTAAGCGGTGGGGTAGTCCACCACTACGAATGTGCAAAAGTTAAACGAGCCCTGAATCTCGTTCCCTAATGTAACAGGCAGCTCGATCTTCCCCATCGGAAGTAGTGAATCCCATTGAAGCCGTATATCTGCGTTGGGCATGAAGCCAGATCTGCCTTGGTCAAGCCAATTGCAATGAAGGCCGACTTGAACAACACATTGACGGAACTTTCATCATCTACCAATACCCTGGACAGCATTTTGTTGGCGATTTCGGCATCAATGACAAAGGGATCGTGATGCGGGAAGTGGACGTTCCGGGCGTCCTCTTCCGTGAACGTGATGGGTAAGTTCATCAACTTAGGGCGTTGCGCCGAAGTCTGGACCAGGGCGCATACCACATGGTCATGGTCGAGTTCACTGGGTTAGCATTTATGATCATTCCAGGATGGTCCTCTCAGATGCGACCCTCCTGATATGGTGGCCACATGACCATCTATCTTTGGAGGTGCGGTTTCGGAAATATGGAATTCCGGGCCCGGGTACCTGAACAATCGGGGCCCCCTGAGAGGCTTGTGTTCTCGAACCTGAATCGTACCCTCCCTGGGGAGGTCGGTACGATCCAGGTGCACTCGGGGCCGTAGGTTGTCCGGGAGCTGCTGGCAGTCTCGGAACTCCCACTGGCATTCTGACCCATTGGTGGAGATGTGCTAACTTCATCAGATTTTCAATTTTGTCCTTCAGTTGATGACACTCCTCGGTCGTATGGCCAACGTTCATGTGATAGGCACACCTTTTGTTGGTGTCCCTTGAGTTATTTCCCCCTTTTAACATGGGGATGGGTTTCTGGTAATGGATCGTACTCCCCGTCACCAAGTATATGTTCTCCCTGGTGTCCACCAGGTTGGTATATTCTGTATATTGGGGTTCGTAACCCATTTTGCCCTTTTTGGAGGGCTCAGATCGGTTCTGTCCTTTGCCCGATATTTTCCCCCGGGAGGGGTTCACGCTTGCCTCCGTTCCCCCAACTTGACATGGTTGAGCTTTGTTTGGGGCGACGCTATATTCGATCGATGCCATACCATATCTGGTGAATGGGGCAGAATGTGTTGGTGCATACCCCGATGAAGTGGGACCATAGATCGTCGAGGTCACGAAGGTCATTCCATGAGTGCCAGTTGATCCTGGCGCCACCGGGGATGTCATATAATTGTTTGTAGGATACTGCATCCCATATCCAGGAAAGGTCTGGGCACTCGACTAGGAGGCCAGCTGCCACTCGAAAGCTTGGATTTGGGCCTCCTCCCAGTTGATAAAACCTTGTGCCCTCCTAATGAATTCTTCAAGGGTGGTTGTCTTCCTGCGCTGCATATCATCCCAGAGAAGGGATCCGACCCTGATCCCTGTTGGGAATTGTGCCCTGAAGCATATGTAGTAGACATTGTTTTAAGAAATAAATAAATAAATTGAATTTTTTATTCCTATATTTTATGGACTATATTATTTTGTGATAATATTAAGTAAATATCAGAAAAATTCCTAAGTTTATGTATGTGATCTCAACCACGTATTGGTACGGGAGAATTGTGTTTGAGATAAATGAACTTGATTAGTTTACAGTAAAATAAAGTTATGGAATCTTTAGATTAATTACTGCAAGTACGGTCCACTAGTATTATGAATACACGTGATCTAGATCCGGATCACTAGTTCAAGGTCGATGCCAGATTAATTGCTGCATGGTTTAAAGTTTTGGACATAGTCATTTTCCAGAAAAAGTAGCATTCATAGAAGTAAACACTTTCTTTTCTTAATGACTATAGCAAAGTCCATCAGAGTACCTTTAGAATAGCCAACAAACATGCAAACTTCAATTCGCGGTTCTAGCTTTCCTTCCTTTTTCCTCAGGACGTGGGCGAAACACCCCCAGATTCTATAATGGCATAAACTAGGTTCACGACCATTCCAGCCTTCTAAAGGTGTTTTGGGGATTAATTTAGAAGGGTATGACATTTAGAATGTCGTTTGCGGTTTCAATTGCATGTCCCCAGAATGAAGTTCGTAGAGTAACTAAGCATGTATCTAACCATTTCGAATAAAGTTCTGTTCTAGCATTTTGCTACACCATTTTGTTGCGGAGTACCTGGGGCAGTAACTTGTGATAAAATCCCAAGTTTAGTTAAATGATCTTGGAACTGCATATCCAAATATTCTCCACCTCTATCAGATTGCAAGATCTTTAACGTTTTACCTAATTAGTTTTGAGCCATCGCTAGGAATTCTTGAAACTTTGAAAATGTTTCTGATTTCCTATGCATTAGGTAAAGACATGGGTATCTGGAGTAATCATCAATGAAAGTGACGAAATACTCAAAACCACCCCTATCTTGTACATTCAAAGTTCCACAAACATCTTAATGCACAAGACCAAGTGGTTCTTTGGCCCTATCACCCTTTGCAGAGAATGGACGCTTTGTCAGTTTGCCTATTAGACAAGATTCAAAGAAAGGTAATTCACCTAAGGGTGCTCGTTCTGGGGATTCCCCAGTCATGACGAATTCAACGTTGTGACCAATCAACACAATGTTGATGTTTTTCTTCCATTTAAGGAAGTTTTCTCAAGTGAGTTTCTCCATCGAAAGTTGAGAAAGGATGCGAGTAGACACAACCAAACTTAAAACTACCAATAATCAATAAAATAGAAATCACTCACTTTTTCTCAATAAAACTCCTATTCACACAAATTTCAAGAAATAGCACAACATATACCAAAAATATGTAAGATATGAGAAAAAATACCAAAATAATAATATCTCTATTTTTTTAGGTTTTTAACTAATCTATAATATCCTTGTCCCGATTGGCGAGAGTCAAAAATGCCACTAGTTAAATAAAGTTAGAAACTTATATAATAATGGACATCATTATTAACAACCTACTATTCGATCAAAATAAGAAAACAAAATCTCTTATTTTATGAGTTAGACCCACAGTTTCGATAATCCTAGATTTAGTCCTAGTAGTCACCGTAGGGGTGAGTCTAGTAGAATTTGACCTATAATTATCTATCTTTTGAAATCTAACGTTGTCAAAATAAGTAATGAACACCTTCCATAGGGGGACAAATCAAAGTGTCTTGAGACCCCATTATGTTATTGACCTTGTTAAACCAACGGTGGAGATCGAATATAATTCTTAAAATAAGCTCATTATAAAATTAAAATTACTATTTCTATTGTTTATTTTTAGAAAATTAATGACTATGGTTTACCAAAAAATTGAAAAGATTTAATTTAAAAAAAACTAAAGTCCTATAATTTCCTATTAATTCTAAAGTGTCACACTGAAACAAATTCAATTAATTTAGAATTAATTTGTTGATAATCAATATTTAGGTTTAACTAATATAATGAACCTATTCAATTAAGTCCAATTCAGGTAAATGAGCCTTAACAATTGAGCTTGTATGGAGGAGGGCTGGGTCTAGTATGTCGTTCCCACTACAAAGGCCTCCATACTTCCATACAAGGTCTAAAAGATAGGAATTTAAACCTTCGTTTTATTAATTGTTATTAATTGATTAGGCCCACTATAGTCATGCAAAGCAAATGAGCCTTCACAAGTGGAATCACTTAAAAGAGAGTAATTTAAACTTTACATTTTCTAATAGGCCCAAATAAAACCTATCATTTTATGAATATTTTATTTGGCAAAATCCATATATCTAGCAAACATATGTGCCACTATATGCATCTAAGGCCAATTGCAAAAATACAACATATAGTGCAAACAGACATGTTATATTGGATGCGCCTAATCATGTTACTATATGAGCAATTCTATGAATTTGTGCAAAAATACCACAATTTATTTCATTTGCCAAAATACCACAATTAATTATCTAGAATTTATCCAAAAATTAGAATTAATTAATTTTTTTTTACAAAAATAAGTCAATTTAAAAGAAATTTATCAACAATTAACAAAAGTTAATTTGAATTTCATTTATCAACAATCAACTTGGTTTAGGTTAATTTAAAAAATATTAATTTAATTTAAATAAGATTTATCAACAATTAACCAAAGTTAATTTAAATCCTATTTATTATAAAGATATTTTATTAATTGGTTGAAAAAATATCTTAACTGTTTTTCAAAAATATTTTGTGTTGTTACAACAATAATCTAATATTTTAACAATTTAAAAAAAATAAAATATTACTAGTTATAACAACCCTAAAATATATCAAAACAGTTAAACAGATTCAAATATCCATGAAAATATCTAACTAACAAATTTCAAATTTGAAATAATTTAAATATTAATAACTATAGAATAAGCAGATATTTATATTTTTGAATAAAGATTTAATAAAAATAATAAGTATTTAAAAGAAAATATCTTAAATATCTGATATCTTAATTCAAATATTTTGATATATTAAAATATTTAAAATTAAATTGTTAGTCTATTTTTAAATTTGAATTCGAATCTTTTTAAAAATATCTAATTATTTAAATCTCAACCAACAATAATATCTTATTTTAAAAAATATATTTTTAAATGATAAAACAAATCTGATATTTTTGGCTATGATTATAAATAATCAATTTTCACATTTTTTTTAAAATTAAAAAAATAATCGGATGAACTGTACTCGTGATGGGTACTGTTCACCGTGTGGGTGGTGCGCAAGCAATGCGCGGGCGGTGACTGGTAGTGTGCACAGGGGTGCGCGTGGCTGCTGGGTGACGTGCATAGGAGTGCGCACGGGTGCAGGGTGACGCGTGCAGGAGCGCGCGTGGGTGTGCGCAGTGTGCACGCACGCATGGGCAATCAGGCCAACATTTTACGGAAAAAAAATTTGTGCAATTTTTCAAACCAAAAACGTTTTCTAATTAATTTTTACCATGTTTTACATAAAATAAAGCATATATAAAAATTAATGGCATAGAAAACACAACAAAATAACCTAAAAATTGCTAATAATCAAATAAAATCAATATGCTTCATAAAAATATGAAAATCCATCCAATTATTCAAACATATCAAATAATCAATTTTTTAATATGTTCATGCCTGAAAATAAATATTACCAAAGGCTCTGAGGCCAGTTGTTAGGAAAACTTATACATGATCTTTATTTATTTTCATGTAGATCTAATATTAAACAAATTAATATGAGATAACTCAAGCACTAATAGAGCACCCAGAACTAGAAAAATTACAACTGGTCAAACTTCTCAACAAAAGCTAAATCATTTTTCCCAAATTTTGTCCTAGGAAGTCTAAAAATTCTACCTTTCAAATAAAACTTGATCAAATGATCTATACTATCAGCTGTCATAGAGTAAAATCTGAATAAACAAGTGTTACGATTCCACCATATCATATAAGCTGAAGCAGCCAATGCAGCTGTTGCTATTTTTTGCTTCAGACCTTTAGGTCTCCCAAACATCCAAGTGGACCAATCTTCATACTTAACCAGCCATATATCAATTCCCAGCCAAGAAGCAACTTTTGATCTAACTTGTTGAGAAAAATGACAATAAAAAAACAGATGAGAATGAGTTTCCTGCTTCAGTTCACACATCGGACACAGTAAAGAAGCAATACTCAAATGGCAGTGAACAAGCTTATCTCGGGTGAGTAAGTGTCCAAGATTTGCTTGCCATAAAATAAACCTATGCTTAGGAACAACCAGATTGCACCAAACTACATTGGCAAAATGAACTCTCTCCTTATTTAGCATCTGAAGATAGAGCTTTCTCAGATTAATTTTGCTATTCTTGACTGCATCCTCCAGATTACCACAAGTGATGACAGATTTCAAATTAACAAGTTTTCTCCAGTACCAGCTCACATCAGTTTTGATGTTATACTCCCAAAAATTATGCCCTTTGAGATAAATAGCATCCACCCATTTCACCCAGAGGATGTCTTGTTTAGAGGAAATAGCCCAAATAAACTTAGCTAGTAACACTTTATTCCATTTGGACCCTTCCTTAAACCCAATACCACCCAAACTCTTAGGTAAGCAGACCTGATCCCAAGAAGTGAGATGCATTTTTCTTCTGTTCCTATTACTGTCATTAGTCCCCCATAAAATCCTTCTGCATTATTGATCTATCTCATAAAAGACACTCTTGGGAAGGAGGAATATACTCATCCAGAACGATCTTATGCCCAATAACACAGAATTAATAAGCTGAACCGATATATTCTCTTTTCATCAAAAATAAAATTAATATGAGATAACCTAGAACATATTTCTAAAAATTGAATTCAAAGAGAAATAATGATAAGAATAATTACATTATACGCAGCGGAATGAATGAGTCATTCCTTCAGTTTCTCTAACCCTTGTATCCTTTATGTCGCAGAGTATTACAAAGAAACTGAACCGATCTTCAATTTTCTTCACAACCTTCCAAAGTATCCTTAGAATCACCTAGACTAGAGTGGAAAATTCTCAACACATGAGACAGATACAGAGAGAAGAAGAGAAAAGAACAATAAGACTTAGAAAAGGACTTATGTTTAGAGAGAATATAAAACCTATCAGAAACTTGTGTTTTGACTTCTATCTTCAACTCTCTCTTAACATTCCTTTTATAGACTCAATTAGGTCATTTATTTAATAAAAAAATCAATAAAATAATAGCCAATTTAACAGCCCTAGGTCAAAATTATCATGGGTTTTAGGCCCGTGAAATTTCCCATTTGATTATAAGTCCGTTGGACTTAAAATCAAGGCATGTATTATTTTCTATTGATTTAATTAATTAAATAATTATTTGAATCTTTTATCAAATTAATTATTTATAATTTTAACCTTTATTTAAACTTATTTATTAATTTAGATACCAATTTATCTTAATTAATAAATCTGTCACAATTTCTCTTTTCTTCTCTAAATTACATAACTCTGTGAAACTATCCAAAATTGACCTAGTCAACTTTGATAATTCTAATCAATTAATTGAGACTATCTAGATGATTTTATCCAAGTTACAGTGGGGACCATGGGCCTATGAAATCAAGCTCCAATAATTTATCATAAATCTAACAAATAAATTAACTTATTAATTCCACGTGACTCCACTAAAGACTCGGAATTGCACTCTTGAATTCATAGAACACTCTATAACAAATATAGATACGCTATTAATTATCCATTGTTATAACCATAATTGTCCCTCAATCCTCTATAGATGGTCTACAATGAGATGGGACTAAAATACTGTTTTACCCCTCATTATATTTTATCCTTAAACATTTAGTTCTTTGTAAATGATATTTTAGTAAACTAATTTAATTACTGAAATGAGATCTGTATCATTTAACACCTTGAACCAAACTAAAAGGAAACCAGCATTTCACTTCTTCATCAGAAGCTATAGATGTTCATATCTATGATTAACACTCCCACTCAATTATACTATCGAGTTCCCAAGATGTAAGTATGGGCTAGACCGTAGGGTAAGTTGGTAATGAACAGGTCAAAGAACTCAAAATCAGTTAGAATACTAACCACTCATAATTGAGATTGAATTGATCTATGGTCAACTATATGATATGACTAGAATAGATAAAAACGGTATGTTTACTTATCCTATCAACTGTCAATATCGGTCCTTTCTGATGTAACAAATACATCCGATCTTATCTACTTTGCTAATGTTCTGAAAAGAACATAACACTGCAATGTGTAAGTAGATCATATCGTAGATTGGCAAGTCAGTGTAAATCTTGTGCACTGACTAATCTTAGGACTAACTTATATTTGAACATCTAATCATATTTATATTCCACTGTGATTACGTCACTATAAATACGATGAGCTATATGCTCGGGATTTATAGAAGTTTATATTAAACAAATAATCATGAAAATAAAACATGTGAGCAAAGTGATTGACCAAATCAAAAAAAATGATTTCTATTCTTTTATTGATAATAAATGAGATTACAAAGAAATTGAGTTTTAATTAGGGCATAAAACCCTAACAGGATGGACCTTTGGCACACAAGATCGTGTATCTTTTCTACCTCAAGAGTAACCCTTCTCGAGCTCACGGTGGTGACAGGTTTTATTAACTTTCAAGCTACCCCAAGGAGAGAAGGATGTTTGAGGACATCCTTAACCATCCTCCCAAATTCAAGACCATATTCTTCTGGACGAATTGTTTCTATTCGTCCAGATTTTATTCCTTTCATCGAATCTGTAAGTACTTTGCCATAATTCATTTCGATCTCCTTTAATAAAAAAAAAACTTTTATAATCTGAGCTCACACTGCTCATTCCATTCAATTTCTCTAGCCAACTATCACCACCTGCAGCCTACCAAGGACATGAACGACCACCAGGAGGAGATTTTCAAGTTCCCATATTGTCGGTAGTCCCTTAACAACCTCCTTCACAAGGACAGGCTCAAACGGTACGGTCTCTTGGGCGAGGGAAAGTCTACAAATGATGTCGAGATTCGCAAATTTGCGAGGTGGGAAGACGTCCCATTACCAATGGCCAAGCTTCCCACTAGAGGGAAACACGTGAGCTTACACTCATGCGACCCTATTCCCTACTCCGTTGAACCTTCGTGCTCGGGAATGAAGCACAAGATGAGGCCTCGATGAGCTCGTCTGATGGAGGTAAAGTCATGCTAGACCTATCCAGATGGTCTCCCACCCTTCTTAGACAAGAACCCAATGTTGTAGTCCTGTTTAAGGATCCAGAGAACAATTTTATGGTCTAGTTGGGGGTAGATCTTAAGGTGCATAGGTTCGATAGTTGGTTGGGGAATGTAACGTCCCGAATTCACTATTAAGGTTAAGTGCCTAGAGGGCATAATAGAATATATATGTGGAATTGATCGAGTAAATGTGTGACTACATGGCATACATGATTTACATGGTAATATGATCATATATGCATGTTTATGTGTATTAAATATGCATGTGGGCTAGTTCTTGTCAATACGGGCATATTTGTAATTTTGGTCCGTTGAGGACATAAATGTGATTATATGTGTTAAATGATTGGGACCACATTACTATGTGGATATTTTGCAGTATTCGGTCCGAGGCGATCCTAGTGAGCGAATTAGCGGAATAGTCACAACGGGGTCAAATACCTGGCTTAGGGTGAGCCTAAGGGTATTTTGGGAAACCTAGTGAGTATTAAGGATTTATCAGATAATGGGTAGTTATTTGGTGATTAATTAGGTATGTTGGGATTGATTGGGAATTTATAGGACAATTTGAGGATTAGCGGGAAATGTGGCAAATGACGATTTTGCCCTTGGAGCCATTAAAGGATAAGGTTGTGACTAAGGGGCATTATGGTTTTTTAATCAAAGGATAGACTTCACCCTTGGACTATTTAAGTTGCCTAAAGGCCCTAGGAAGCCTAGATGAAACCAGAAACTAGAAGGATCAACACTCTCAGCCTTTGCTTCTCTCTCTCTCTCTCTCACGGTTCTCTCCCTCTCTTGATACTTGTTGGGATTTGAGGCTTTTTGGAGGAATTTGGCTAAGGAATTTGAAGCTGGAGCTAGAAGTGGGGTCAAGAGGCAGCTAGGAAAGGTATCAATCAAAGGTAAGTTCAAGTTTTTAAGGTTCTGAGTTTAGAGTTTGTTTTGAATTTTGAATTTGGATGATATTTTGTTAGAGTTATGGGCTAGGTTTTGAGCAGCTGAGACCACTTTTGTGGTATAATGATAATAAAATTGTGTTTGGGGGTGATTGTTGGGGAGTTGTGAAATCTGAAATTTGCTGGAAAATCTGAGTTCGCAGGGTCGCGTTGTGGCGCTGTTCTTGAGCGTCGTGGCCCGCATGAACTCAGAGGCCTAGGGGGTTCACTGAACCGCCTTAGCGCCGCGGTGCTAGGTAGTTTACGTCACAATGCGTGTCCAGGGGAATGCCTAGGAATACCCTCTAACTTGTAGGGGGTCGCGGTGCCTCTGAGGAGGGTCGCAACTCAAATAGAGGACATTGGCCAATTAAGGGTTTTAAGCTTGGAAACTCAAACCTAAAGGCTCGGGAAGGATCCTACTACCCGGTTTAGTATAATTCGAGGCCTCAAAGGCTAGTATGTTATTTTGAAGTTTGAAATTGGTTTATGTTTTAATGATTATTTATTATTACGTGGTGACTAGGTTATACCGCTAGGGCTCAGGGATAGGGATCGTGCTCGGGGTTGCCATACACTAGCTGCTCGGGACTTGAGGTAAGAAAACTGCACCCGGGTTGTGAATGGGGCTTAGACCCCTATTAATTAATATGATATGATTGTGAACATATCTATATTTGAGAATATCTGAATAGGCATGCTTGTATACGCTAGCTTTGAATACTTGTTGTGCATTGTACATTTGTGATTATATATGTTTAAAGGTTGATCTAAGGGTATCAAGAGCTGATAGCAAGCGTGCAGAACGCAGCCCGGCCTAAGGGTGTTGGGGTCGGCTATAAAACCAGAGGACTCGGCCCAAGGGCATCAAGCCTGAACATTATACAATAAATAGAAGTTTTGATTGCACTTACCTATTTGTACTGATAGATGAGATTGGTTTATGCATTTGATTGAGCTGAGTGTTACTGTTAAGATGGATGCTTATATCCTGCCATTGATTGAATTTACTTGTTTATGTTTACCGCTTTTATACTGTTTCCTAGTTGTGCATGATGGTTTAAGTTTTTTTGCTGAGCCTTGGCTCACGGGTGCTACATGGTGTAGGTAAGGGAACGGGATAATCGGACCAACCATGAGTTGGGGAGCTTCAAGGGCGGTGTGTACATATGTAGCCTACTCACACGCCACAGCCGGGGTAGCCTGGGAGGAACTAGGGTCGAACCCTATTTTTTCGCTTAGGACGGCTAATTTGTATTATATTTGTATTTTATCAGTCTGTAACCATTTTTGGGATCCCGTGTATAAACTTATTATTTTTAATGAAAAATAATCACTTGTTGACCAAAATTTTTAATACCTAACGTGGATTTAGTCTTAAATTACACATTTAAGTCCAAATGACTCACTTAGCGAGTTAAACACTATTTTAAACACACAGTGTAACGGTCTTGGCTAACCAGGGCGTCACAGGGAAATACCAGACAATTTACAACTTAAATGAGGTTTGAGATGGAATAGCAGTCCAATATGGGACTAACGATTATAGGGACCTATCTAGGATGTCCCCTACTTTTAGGGAAGAGACCCCCTAAGCCTCATCAGAAGATAGGGGGATTTCTTGGCCCTCAAGCTCGAGCTCAAATGAGTCCTCCAGTTAGGTTCCTTTTACTTATCAAGTTTTAGTGTTGGACTTATATAGTTTCTTTTTTCCAATCATAATCAATTGTTCTCTTTTTTAGGAGAGATGGACTCAAACCTCGATAACATCCTCAGGATGCCCCCCAAGGCCCGAGGCAGCAAGTGGGGTCGTGTATTCTCGAAGAAGGGTGCGCCTCCCAATAAGGTCGCAAGGGTTACTGAGGACCTTCTTTTGGCGACCTCGAAGGCTTCCCCTAGCAAGCCAAAGACCAAGACTCCTCCTCCTTCTAATGTCGCGAAGGTGATCGAGGATCCCCCTCTTGCGACCTCGAAGACCGCTGTAAGCGAGCCAAAGACTAAGGTGACTTCTCCCCAGAGAAAGAAGACTCCAACTTCTCCTCCCAGCATAGTCCCTGTTTGAGACAAAGGCAAGAATATCATAGATCTTACAGCCTCGAAACCAGCGAGCGCCCCAATTTAATTGTGGCCCACAAGTTTTACGACATGCCACACATGCCAAAGTGTCCTTGGCAAATGAGGTTGGGGACCTATGGGCCGACTTATGCTCGGAATTGTTGTCCCAGATGGGCCAATCATGCATCAACCTTGACGCCAACGTGTGGAGGTTTCTGAAGGGAGATAACACCACGACCCTCTTCGACCAGACCCTTGAGCTTGAGGTTTCTGTAAGTCTGCTCTACTTTGCTCTTTATTTTCACTGTTATTTCTCCATTATCTAACTGTTATTGTTTTTCCCTTTAGACTTTCATTTGATTCATACGCCAATGCTCCCTCCTTTCCTCGAAGGTTGCAACTGCTAAGTGGTTAGTGAACGATGCCCATCAAGTTCGAATCCAGGCTGAGGATTATCTAAAAGAGGCCAAGGGCGCCCAGACTAGGGCCGAGGATTTGCTCAAAGAGGCAAGGGAGGCCCAAACCAAGGCTGAAACTTTGCTCCGAGAGGCCAAGGAAGCCTAAGCCAAGGTCTAAAACGCCCTAAAAGCCTCCCAGTACAAGCTTGCTTCTTCTGAGGCCGACGCCAATCATCTGAAGGTGGAGCTTGAGACCAAGACAGTCGACTTCGATGCTGCCAAGGTTGAGATCGAGCGCCTTAAGAAGGAGAAGAGTGCCACCTATGAAATCCTCGAGGACAAGAAGAAACGTATCCTTGAGGAGTTCATTGCCAAGAAGGAGTGAGCGACTGATCGAGCTATGTACAAGATGTGGTCGCTCAATCCCGAGATGGACACCTCATTCATAATGGACAAGGAAGAGGAGTTCCTGACCAAGTGGAAGGCTTGGTTGTCTAAGGAAGAATTGACGGGCGCTACCTTGGAGGCGGGTGGCAAAGAGGAGAAATGAGAGGAGGTCGAGTCTGCTCCTTCCAGCCAGAAGTGATTTCTATTTTACAAGGGTTGTGTCCCTTATCTTTTTGTAATTAACATTTTGATGCCCTATTTGGGCTAAGACAATCATAACTCGAGCATGAGTTATTTTATGAATTCTTAGGTTTTTTATGGTAGTTTTTTATGCTTAAATCTCTTTCTCAAAATATTTATGCATATTATCTACATAAAATTTTTGTCTTATCCTTATGCATAATACTCTAGGTTTGGAATATTTCGAGCATTCATGGTCTTGTTTTTATATTTGTTTATTTATACAAATACTATCGCACTTAAGTTCAAACTTCCACATAGTACATTCGATAACACATTTTAGACTTTGTTATTCTCAAGGTTGAATATTACTTTTACCACATATTTTTGTTAAAAAATACTTATTGGCGTGTAACCTCATTAGTCTAGTTATATCTTGTTTAACTATAGCAACTTTTCCTCTTCCTTAAGTATGGTCTCGAGGTTGCGAGGTCGAAACTTTTTGCAAAAAATTCTAGCCCTGTCTCGACTCATGAATTTCGTTGGTTTATCTAGAATTCCAACTTTCGATTGTGTCGATTAGTGTTTGCTGGTTTGTTCCAAACTTTTTTTATTCTTGTTTTGTTAACAATCTCCCCACTGTAATGTTATTTTTATTGATGCTATTCCCAGTGTAAGGTTTATTTTTATTGATGCTATATTTTCGAGCCTATGGTATGGTTGTATACCCCTTATGCCCCCTTAATCTCCTATGATTGTAGAATCTTAGGTTATTTAATTTTGGTAGCTTGCAAAAGATATAACAATAAAAATACATCATTCCTATATTATAGGTAATAAGGTCGTAGATGTTTACCATTCCAAGCTCGAGGGACCAATTTACCATTCAATCTCGCTAGTTTATAGACACCTGGTCGAATAATGGATTCAATTTGGTAAGGTCCCTCCCAATTAGGCCTGAGCACGCTTTCAAAGGGGTCTCGTGTCGCCAAAAACACGCACCTAAGCACCAGATCTCGCAATCCAAAGTGTCTGTCTTGAAACCTCTTATTGAAATACCTTGTGGCCCTTTGTTGGCATGCAACATTTTTAAGCTGGGCTTCTTCTTGTTTTTCTTCAATTAGGTCTAGGGTTTCCTTGAGCTGAGATTGGTTTGAGGTTTGGTCATATGCTTTGTGTTTGATTGTTGGGATTTCGACCTCAATAGCAACATAGCTTCACAACCGTAAGCCAGAGAGAAGGGGGTATGTCATGTTGAGGTTCGAGTTGTTATCTTGTAAGCCCATAGGACATGTGGTAATTCTTTTGGAAATTTACTTTTAGCTTCTTCGAGCCTCTTTTTAATGGAGCTCTTTCGAGTCTTGTTTACGGCTTCGACCTGGCCATTTTCTTGTGAATGGGCTACTGAGGAAAAACTCTTGATTATCCCATTTTTCTCATAGAACTGTGTAAATAGCTTGCTATCGAAATGGGTTCCGTTGTCTGACACTATTTTTCTTGGTACCCCATATCTGCAAATTATATTTTTTTACCACGAAATCCAAGACTTTCTTCGAGGAAATTATGGCAAGAGGTTCGACCTCAGCCACTTAGTGAAGTAATCAACAACAACTACGACATATTTTAGTCCCCATTTTCCTGTTAGTAGAGATTCGATAAGGTTGATTCCCCATACCGCGAATGGCCACGGGGATCTCGGTTGGTGGAGCTCGCGGGATTGAAGCGAATCGCTGACATTTGTCATAACATTTGACGTATTCAAATGATGCCGCTTTTATTGTGGGCCATAAGTATCCTTGCCTAATTACCTTCTTTGACAAAATATGCCCCCTGGTGTGATCTCCACAAAATCCTTCATGGATTTCTTCTAGGATTTTTCTTGCCTCGGATGGACTTACACACCTTAATAATTGCATTAAGTATCCTCTTCTGTAAAATCTTCCCTCTAAGATAGTGTACCTTGGTATCTTGTACATTAGTTTTCTAGCCTCATTCTGGTCTACTGGGAGGCTCTCGGTTTTGAGGTAGTATATAATGGGAGTCATCCAGATAGGCTAAGTTTATCATGTTGACGTCATCTTCTTTAAGCTTGGCTATGCTTGGTACCGGTAAGAATTCAACTGGTACCACATTAATTGTGTCGGCTTCTTTGGTGGTGGCGAGTTGAGCTAGAGCATCTGCATTTGAATTCTATTCTCGTGGAACTTGCTCAATTGCATAGAATTCAAATTTTTCTGACTGCCACTTTAACCTTCTCCATGCATGTTTCCATTTTAACCCTCCAAGCCTGATATTCCCCTAGGACCTGATTGATAACTAGTTTGGAGTCACTATAGCAGTGAATGGCTTTTGCTTTTAGCTCGGAAGCTATTCGAAGTCCTACTAATAGTGCCTCATTTTCAGCTTCATTGTTGATGCCTCGAAGCCAAACTGTAGGGCCGAGTGAAACCTGCTTCTTGACGGGGTAATGAGGATAATTCTTGCCCCCGACCCATTCTCATTTGAAGACCCATCAACGTAAAGTCTCCACAGCTCACGGGCTATGGTTACGACTTCCTCGTTTCAGATTCCAGTGCATTCAACTATGAAATCGGCCAAGGCCTGTCCCTTTATCATCGTTCTCGGGTGATACGTGATCTCGAACTGTCCAAGTTTGACTGCCCATTTCAATAGTCTCCCTGATGCTTCGGGTTTCAACAATATCTGCCCCAATGGTTGATCAGTCAGCACATGTATGGGATACATCTGGAAGTAAGGTTGGGGTTTTCGGGATGCATGTATCAAGCACAGGGCGATCTTTTTCAACAATGGATACCTTGACTCTTCCCACAATAATCTTTTGCTGATGTAATAAACAGGTTTTTATACTTTCTTACCCTCCTAAACAAGTACCACACTAATTGAATGTTTGGTTGTAGCGAGGTACAAATACAATATTTCTCTTGTGACTGGTTTGGATAGGATAGGTGGTTCAACGAGATGTTTCTTAAGGGCTTGAGAATCAAGCTCCCATTCATTTATCCATTCAAATTTTTTGCCCCCTCTCAAAAGGTTAAAGAATGGTAGACATCTGTCTGTAGATTTCTACACGAATCTACTTAGAGCTGCCATTCATCCAGTTAAACTCTGGACATGCTTGGGAGGTGAAGGCATATCAATCAAAGCCTTTATCTTATCCGAGTTTTCCTCTATGCCCCGAGCATTTAATATAAATCTGAGAAACTTTCCTAAAGATACTTCAAATGAGCATTTAATATCTGCTTATTATCCATGTGGACAACTTGAGATTCATAGTCATCATACGAGATGTTAAGCGACCTGAGTTTATCTCGAACTAAGGATACGATGGCTGTGAAGCGCGATCTCAAAATATTAAATAGTTGTCGAAGCACGGGCTTGGAGGAGGTATCCAGCTCATGGTAATTCTAGTATATTGCATACTCAGAGATCCCCAGAGACTCGAGATCCCTTTATACGTTTATTTAAGACCAGACTGTCATATTTATTATCCGAGATAACAGGTGAGATAACAGGAACCTGTTATCTTGGAATTAAATCATATCCCAATATAAATGGGAATTATTTGTATTAAATGTGTTCTTGTTATCTTGGAATCAAATCATATCCCAATATAAATGGGAATTATTTGTATTAAATGTAGACATTATGTAAATACATGATTGACTCATGTGGTTACCCAAACCTGTCCATGGAATTCCCCTATAAATACTGGGAATATTGGACAGGAAAGGGGACCATAATTGTGTAATACCAAAACTCTGCCAAAATAGAGAGAGAAAGAGCAATAATATTGACTCGTAGACTAGGTGGATTTTAACCACTGAACCACGTAAAAGTTATGTGTTCTTGAGTGAATTTTGTTTATTGTTCATTATAGTTTATCATTAAGCACTAATCTGCCTTGTTATTTCTTAATACACTGTTGGCGAAAAACTGCGTCAACAGTTTGGTGCTTTCATTGAGAGCAAATTAGTGCTTCAACAAAATCCTAGTCGATTCTCATCATGGTGCTCACTCGCACAATACATGATAATGAGATAGAATAGCCTGGTAGGCAAGAGGCCCATCATACCGCTATTTCGAATAAGTGTGGCCTTGAGATCCAGCAACTTCTGGGAAAACAACCGGCAGGAAAAGGCGACACTGGTAGTTCGACGTCATTGCCACTGAATCCGAATTCAGATTACCTAACTTTCATCAAGTTGGAAAGCATGCAATTGAGGAGGTTTTGGCTCGGTTACCCCCTCTTACAACCAACGCTAACGTCGGAAAAAGGCAAAGTGGGTCTCACAAGTCCCACATGAATAATCGATCCAAACCAAGTCGATCAGTCAGAATCTCCACTCCAAGTTCTGCACTTGCGGAGCGAGGTCACCAAAATTCTCGACCCAGCGACCATCATAGGGGTCGTCAGTATGTCAGTTGGTCGGTTAGGATTGCAACCCCAAGTTCGGTGCCTTCTTCACAAGTCCCCGAGAATGCCCATGGAAATCCACGAGGAGGGGCTGGGATAGGCTCACCAAGACAAAATGTTCCAACAAACCCTCCTACGTCGTGATCGGATCGCCAGGTATAGAGAACTAGAGACATTGGAGTAGAACATAGGCGAGCTAATTTAGTCCGCCCTGATGGAATAAGGATAGCCTCACCAATAAGGCATCCCCCGTCACCTATAAGACATCTGACACCACCTCGTCCTCAATGGGACATTCCATCTTATGGATACAGTAGGAGGAATCCTCCCCCATCTGCTAATACTTACGTCCCATGGACACGTGTCGAAAATCCAAATCCTCGGCCCCAACCGCGAGCTGTGAGCTTCGCAAATGGGAGTTACTGGACCAAAAGTCATCGTAGTGGTAGGTCTGAGGGTGACCTAAGAAATCAGTTGAGTTCAGCACAGAGCCCTCGGTACGATCCACAACCTGATTTGCACGATCGTCTGAATTCACAGAGAAGAAATCCAACTCGAAATGAAGATATTAGCTATACTCGACAAGAAGGAGTTTTGTCCATAGTACGCGATAACGGGAATGCCCCACAAAACCAAGCTTGAGCTTGGAGGGAAAATAACCCATCAAATGCATACGATAGGATGGGAGCTGTTGAATAGCCCCCAGGTAACCTAGGGACTAAGGACCAAACCCTCGAAAGACTAGCTTTGATGGAAGAGCAAATGAATAGGCTTTTATCTAGAAAAGAAAAAGATGATTGCGACTCAGAAGATGAGCTCGAGCCTTTTGCTCCAAATATTACAGCGGCCACATATCCGGTAGGCTTTAGAATGCCACACTTGTCAAAATTTGATGGAGATGGAGATCCGTCAGATCACCTCAGAATGTTTAACACCATGATGATGCCTCACAATGTCGGGCTCGATCTAAGGTGTATTTTATTCCCTAAAACTCTGGTTGGGCCAGCCAGGCAGTGATTTAAGCAATATAAGAGGCATTTCATAAGCTCATGGAAGAAGTTTTCTTCTGAGTTCAAAAAAGCATTCTGAACTTCACAGGCAACTCGGGTTGATACCGATTCATTGGCCAACGTAAAGAAGCAACCTGGCGAGACATTGAAGGCATATCTAAGTAGGTTTTCCAATGTTGCTGCATGAGCTAGAGATGCTAATGAAAGCTCCAAACTCATGGAAATGAGGACGGGAATCCTTGTTGGGGATGAGCTATGGCAGGAACTCCAAAGAAAATGAGTTAAGAGTGTGGATGAATTCTTGGCCTGAGCTCAAGAGTGAATTAACCTAGAGGAGGCACAAGCTTCTGTTGCTGGAACCAGCCAGACCCATGTCCAACCCGTTGGAGCGGTAATGGACGTTGCAGCTACGGCTCAAACCGTTACCCAAAATAACCAAGGGGGGAATAACAAAAGGAAGGGAAATGGCGAGGGCGACCAGAGCGGGACGAAGAAAAATAAATCTGTGGAGAAGTTCAAACCTGTTTATGCTACTTATATCGACCTAACGGATACTAGGGAGCACATCTTCCTGGAAAATTCTACTCGCCTCCCATGGAAGAAGCCATAACCATTGAAGAACCAGAGGGCGAAGAGAGATTCTTCAAAGTTCTGCCAATTCCATAATGACATTGGTCATAACACTGATGACTGTCGACAGTTGAAGGATGAGATTGAAACTCTCATCAGAGCTGGACCGTTAGCCCAGTACGTCCGAAATCAAGTGGTCCCTAATCAGCCCGTTGGTCCAAACCCTCAATCAGTTCCCGAAGCTCCAATAAGTCAAACTGGAGCTAAAGCAAATCAGGTCGACCCTCCTCCGATAGTAGGGGAGATATAACCACCATTTCGGGAGGACCTCATTTGGCAGGCACGAGAAGCGGGGCTCGGAAGAGATACATTAATGAACTGAAGTCCCATAATGGGGTGGAGTTTGTCTCGGAACAACGGTTATCAAAATAGCAATGATTGGAAAAGCAACCAATCACTTTCACATAAGAGGATGCTAGCCACGTCCAATTCCCACATAACGATATGTTGGTCATAACCGTTCAGCTCGCCAACCAAAGGGTTGTAACACCCCACGTCACTATGGCTACTTCCTGGAATGACGACTGACCCTACAAACCAACATGAGTTTTTCCAGCGTGCTTTGTCCTCACTCGCACTCTTCCTGGGAAAAATTCCTAGGAGGTCACCCATCTTGAGATTACTCCAGGTCAAGCACGCTTAACTTTGGAGTTCTCAAGTGATGGGCTACCAAAAAGAAGCCAATGTGACGTGGGGCGTTACAAATGGTATCAGAGCCTTGACCCAGCCGGAAGTGTGGCCGACAGGGACGTCAGACTCCTAAGGGGGGGTGATTGTGACAGTCAGTATCCCATGATCTGTAGGGGGAAAGACCGGGTAAAGTCGTGCAATCCCACATCGCCTGGGGAAGGTCAAGTGTGATGATTCTAAGACTGTGTAGGTATGGAACTACATAGTTGAAGAGGGCTAAAATGGATTAATGGGAACTACCTATATCAACAAGATGCATCTTCTTTTTGGTAGCCCATCACCTGAGAACTCCAAAGTTAAGCGTGCTTGACTTGGAGTATTCTCAAGATGGGTGACCTCCTGGGAAGTTTTCCCAGGAAGCGTGCGAGTGAGGACAAAGCATGCTGGAAAGACTCGTGTTGGTTTGCATGGCCAGTCGTCATTCCAGGAAGCAGCCAATGTGACGTGGGGCGTTACAAGGGTCTGGAGAATACTAGTAGATAATAGAAGTTCTATGAATCTACTTTTCAGGTCCACCTTGGAAAAAATGGGGTTACTTGTAACTGATTTGAAGGCGACCTCAATGAATCTATACAGACCTTCTGGTGAAGGGTCGGCAGCCATCAGGAGGATTGGTGGTGACATTGGGAGAAGACTTGCAAACTGTTTCCTAGTTACTTGAGTTCGTAGTAATCAATTGTCCAGCCGCGTACAATATGATTTTTGGCCGACCTGGGCTGATGGCATTTGAAGCCATAACCTCTATCATCCACCTAGCAATAAATTCCCCTCAGCCGTGGGAATATGCACCGTCAGAAGTGATCAGCTCGCTGCCAGAGAATGCTATAGCATTTCTATGAAGGGAAAATCACAACCCGGGCAGCAAGCAATGGTCATAAATGATGGAGGTGAGGAGTCCCAGGAAGTAGAAGTTACTTGCGGGATGGAAGAACCTCATCGAAAAGAGGATAGTGACGTCACACAACACAATGACATTGACCCACGAATAGGTGAAGACAGGTCAGAACTCCAAGCCATAGAGGAGCTTGAGGAAGTAAACATTGACCCCAAAGAGGCTTCAAGAGTCGTAAAGATTAGGAAGAATCTTGACGATAAAATGAAGGAGCTGGTCAATTTCTTACAGGAGAATTTGGACGTTTTCGCTTGGTCACGTGCGGATATGGTGGGAATAAGTCCCAATGTAATCATGCACACCTTAAATTTAGACAAGAACGTGCCTGCAAAATCCCAAAAACTGAGACACTTGGGAACAGTCTGAGTTGAGGCTCTTGAGGAAGAAGTAGCACGACTATTAAAATGTAGGTTTATCTACGAGGAAAAATACCCAATCTGGGTCACCAATCTCGTGCTAGTCCCGAATTCAAATGGGAAGTGGAGGTCCTGTATCGACTTCTCCGATCTGAATAAAGCTTGTCCTAAGGGTTGCTTCTCACTGCCAAGGATTGATCAGTTTGTAGATGCCACTGCAGATCACGAGTTCATGTCCTTCTTGGATGTGTATTCTGGATATAACCAGATCGCTATGAATCTTGCGAATCAGGAACATACTAGCTTCAAGACCGAACATAACGTATATTGTTATAAAGTTATGCCCTTCTAGCTGAAGAATGTCGGGGCTACATATCAAAGTTTGGTCAATAAGATGTTGGCTAATCAGATCGGGAGAAGTATAGAAGTGTATGTCGATGACATGCTTGTCAAATTAAAGACTGCCAATAACCATGTGTCTGATCTAGAAGAATGTTTTGGAATATTAAGGAGGGATGACATTAAGTTGAATCCTCAAATGCACTTTCGGAGTGGCATCTGGAAAATTCCTGAGGTTCATAGTCAACACAAGGGGGATAGAGGCAAATCCTGAGAAAATCATATCGTTGTTAGAAATGCCCTCGCCTAGGTCACGTAAAGAAGTTCAAAGCCTGACAAGAAGGGTGGCGGCTTTGAATCGTTTCATTTCAAAATCCACTGACAAGTGTCTACCAATCTACAACTTACTCAGAGGAAACAAAAAATTTGAGTGGACTGAGGAGTGTGAACAAACATTCCTCGACCTAAAAACGCACTTGGGCGAGCCCCCAGTGTTATCTAAGCCTATGTCGGGAGAACATCTATTCCTTTATCTGGTCGTGACAGAGAATGCAGTCAGTGCCATGTTAGTTCAAGAAGAAGATCGTGCTCAAAAACCAGTATATTATATAAGCAAGAGACTTCTCGAAGCCGAGTCACGATACCCACTGATAGAGAAACTGGCATTCTATTTGATATTGGCTTCCATAAAGCTCCGGCCATATTTCCAGTCTCATTCTATCAACGTCATGACCGACCAACCTTTAAGGCAGGTTTTGCAAAAACCTGAAATGTCGAGACGTCTCTTAAAATGGGCTATCGAACTTAGCCAGTTTGAGATATTGTATGTGCCACAGACCTCAATCAAAAGCCAGGCCCTTGCTGATTTTATGGCTGAATGCACCAGATTTCAAGAGGAGCTCTTGAAGGAGCCTATGTAGGAGTTATAGAAAATATTCGTGCACGAATCATCAAATGAGAATGGATCGGGAGCTAGGATCATCTTAATCTCACCAGAAGGGCATCAATTTCATACAACTCTGAGATTTGGATTCGAGGCATCCAACAACGAAGCCAAATACGAGGCCTTACGAGCAGGGCTGAGAGTGGCAAGGGAGCTCAAGGTGAAAGCTATCCAATGCTATAGTGATTCTCAGCTCGTGGTCAACTAGGGATTGGGAGAATATCAAGCTCAAGGTACCAAGATGAAGGCCTACCTAGCTACGGTAAAGGGAAAACTGTCTGAAATTCAGTATAGTTCTATTGAACAGATACCCCGCGAGCAGAATTTTGATGTTGACGCTTTGGCACGACTTGCCACCACAAAAGAAGTTGAAACATTGAATGTTGTGCCAGTGGAGTACTTGGAAAGCCCAAGTGTGACAGAAGAAATGATAGAGGTCAAAATGATCAACGTAAGACCGACCTGGATGACTCCCATAATCGAATACCTTGCAACAGGAAAGTTACCTGACGACAGAAAAGACGCAAGAAAAATACTTTGCCAAGCTCCACGGTACGTAATAATAGATGGAACCTTATATCGACGTGGTCATTCGTTGCCTCTCCTACGATGCGTTCTGCCTGAGGAAGCCAAAACCATTTTACGAGAAATACATGAAGGCTCTTGTGGAGATCATGATGGGGTGCAAAACCTAGCACTGGAGATATTGAGGCAGGGCTATTTTTGGCCCACTTTAACGAAAGACTCAATCTCGTATGTTCAGAAGTGCGACAAATGCTAGCATTTTGTAATGATTGCCTGAGCTACTCTGGTCGAGCTAACGATGATTTCATCCCCATGGCCATTTGCGGTATGGGGAATTGACCTAATAGGCTCCCTACCTATGGGAAAGGGGGAGTTCGTTACGCGGTGGTGGCGATTGACTATTTCACGAAGTGGGTAAAATTCGAGCCTCTGGCAACCATCACTTCAAAAAGATTCATAGACTTCGTGGTGAAGAGTATAATATGTCAGTTTGGGCTTCCTAAAAAGATCGTGTCAGACAACGGGACACAGTTCGACAATGATCTCTTCACTGACTTTTGTGAAAAATATGGTATCACTAAGAGCTTCTCCTTAGTAGCGTGAAGAATATGGGCAGGTCGAGGCTGTAAACAAAACCCTTAAGGCAAGCCTGAAGAAGAGGTTAGATGAAGCCAAAGGACTATGGCCCGAATAGCTCCCGCAAGAACTTCGGGCCTACCTAACTTCTTACAGGACCTCCACGGGGCATACTCCCTTTTCCCTGACTCTTAGAAGCGAGGTCATGCTTTCAATCAAAGAAATGGTAACTACTCACAGGAAAATGACATTTGATCAAGAACAGAATAATGGATTACTTAACGCATCCCTCGATTTGATTGAAGAAAAATGAGAGGAATCGCAACTACAGCTCGCCCATTATCAACAAAAGATCACTCACTATTTCAATTCAAAAGTCATGAGTCGTAGACTGGCGTTAGGCGACCTAGTTCTCCAAAGGGTCTTTTTGGGAAATAAGGACCCCAAGGATGGCGTATTATGCCCAAACTGGGAGGGACCATATCAGGTCGTTGAGGTTTTATGTGAGGGGACTTTCAAGATAGCTCGGCTGAATGGGGAAGTAGTCCCATGGACTTGGAATGCTCTACAATTGAAAAAATATTATCAATAGTACCACCATCCATGTAAGGCTTATTTATAAAAGTCGTTCTGATTAAATAATAAATGGATTGCTAAATAACTATTTCTTAGTATTGTATTAGCTCGTGTCCTCATATTTGTAGAAGCAACCAAGAAAGTTTATACATTCTGGTTGCTTGGGGGCACATAACCCAAGGTTGGCAAAATTAAGCCTGCTCAATAAGATTAAAAACCTTAGAAGCGTGGAAAAATTGATTATTCAACGACTTTTTAGAAGCTCGAGTTTTCAATAATCCTAGGACGAACTAAGTTTAAATCATTTAAAACCCTGGACGTAACTAGGTCCGAAACTTAGAAATTTGGGAAAATTGATTAAAGGGATTTTGAAAGCTCGAGTTATCAATAAACCTAGCATGAACTAAGTTTAAATTATTAAAAACCCTAGATATAACCAGGTTAGAGTCTTGATTCTTAAACATGTATAATACAAATAACCAAACAAAACTTGGACATAACCAAGTTTGATAAAATCTATCTTGATCTAAAAGTTGATTCCTAAAATCTCGAATGTACAAGAGTCTAAGGATTCATAAGCATGAGAAATTAATAAAGGAAAGACGAATGGATACAAAGTTATATATATATTAATATAAAACAAACAAATATATTGTCACGTCGAGGAAAAAACCTCGAACTAAGCCCGAAGGCAATTGTTTAATATCAAAATAAAAAACTATTACAATTACAAAGAAAACTAAAAAAATCATTGGGCTCCATCAGGTCTTCGCCCCGCAGAAGTAACCTCCTCGCCTCCCTCTGCCATTCTAGATGCCTCACCAGTCTCTGATGGTTCTTGCGAGAGTCGAACCTTGAATTTAGCAAGGTACGGATCCCACAGCCTAGGCTCCATAAATGAGAAGTTTCCATCCTGGTTGAAGGCCCAGCAATGGTATAACATCTCCTCCATGGCTGATGAAGACGCCACCTTCTCCTCTTTGGCTTTAGCTTCGACCTCGAGTAATTTTGCCTTGAGCTCACCAATCTCGACCTGAAGACGTTCAATGAGATGATTCGCCTCATTTGTTTAAGCTTGGGAGGCAGATAGTGCGGTCTTCACGGCCTGTTTGCTTTCTTGGGAAGAGGTGAGAGCAGCCTGGGTAGCCTGCTCATTCTTCTGAGCATTTGTCAGAGCAGCTTTGGCGGCCTGCTCACCTTCCTTGGCAGCATCTAGCTTGGCCCAGAGCTCATCATTTTTGGCCTTGGCGCGAGCTATGCTATGGTATTGGGCCAGGACCGACTACAAAATAATAGAACAAGTCAAAAATATAAGGTGAGCACAATAAAAAAAATAATTTCACCACCAAGTATAGGAAAAGAACTCACGGTGAGATTCATCCCCATGGCGGACTCAAGGACGTTCTCAATGATGTGCTCCTCAATGGTCCTCAAGTCCTTCGAGCTAGCTTTGTAAGCATGACCCACCATGTGAGTCGCGGTTTCATATATGATACCCCGGAAGTCTTAGGGGATCTTCTCCAGCTCTTGAGGATCAACAAGTATTCGGATGGTGGGGACCTCTACCTGAATAACCTGGGAATGTGGGGGCATATGTCGAGAGGGGGGAGGAGGAAGTTTCTCAGCAACGACCTTAGCCACCAGAGCTAGCTCCCGAATCGAGCTTGTGTCCTTATTCTTGGCAGGGGATTTTGAAGTGTTCCCCGTTGCAGAGGTGGTCTTCTTTGCCACCCTGAGCCTCTTCACGATAGGGCCCGTGCCAGCTTTCTTAGCTTGGAAAGCAGTCTGCAGATCAGGACCTCCTGGTTGTTCCATCTCTTCACCTATAAAGAACAAAGGGAGTTAGTTCACAAAATTTGTATAAAAAACATATATAAAGAAAGAGAAAACAAAGATCCTACCCTTCGGGCTGGGGGAGGAGTCTATTATCACCAGCTCAGGTGTTTTGACCGGGATAGGAACGACCTCCAGCCCTCGATTTAATGGAGGAGAAGGGGAGTCTAAAGTTAATATCTCTTGGGTCCTAGGGGGTTCGGGTTCTTCCTCGTGGTTGGATTCGTCTACGTATTGTCTGAACCCAGGGGAAAATGTACCCTGGAGCAGAGAAGGCCAGGTCCTACGGTTTATCCCATATTCCTGAAAAATGTCTGATCTAAAGTTTAAGGCGTTATCAACTACTATTGTGCCCCTAGAGTAGCTATTGTCGTAACGTACCACTAGGTGGTCTACGCACTAGAGAAGGGTTGCATTTAGATCCGGGTTGGAAGGATGTCGGCTAACGATCTAATTTGGGTTATAACAAATTAACCTAAAATCGGCAATAACCCTATCTAATTCCCTAAAAAGGTATAGGTTACCTTGGCCGGAAGGGCCGGCTGCTGCCCCAGAAGCAACTCGGTCATGATCAGGTCTCTGGTCTGCTTCTGGGCCCGCCTTTTTCGCATGAGAGGCACCTCGTCCTCTTCCTCCTCCTCGTCCCCAGTGGATAGCAAGGCCTCTTGAGAAGAAGGGAGCTCTGGGATCACCAGAAGAGGAGCCTGGGTCCTCAAGGCCATTGTTTGACCCTCGGCAATCAACTTACATTCCAGCATCGTGACGTCATTCACGACCTGGCGAATATGGCTACACGAGAAATAAATTCAATTAAGACATCTAAAAAATATATTTTAAAGGAACAAAAACTCACGAGCTGGATTTACAAGGATAGAAGACTTACGAGGTTGGCTGAAGTAACGGTGTTCACAACTTTTGAAGCCATTCAACATAAAGAATAAATCTTTATAATCGTTTGGATGGCAGGGGAGCTCAATGACGGAGGCGGAGTTGCCAAACCGCATGAGGTAGTAGAACCCGTCACCACGTCCCCTCTGGTCGGGGCTTGTCTTGAGGCAAAATAAGTACAATATGTCTGCCGGGGTGGGGACCTCCCACTCATGTTTCTAGAACAGGTACTTCAGCCCCGCCATAAGCCTGTAGGAGTTTAGGGGGAGATAAAAGGGAGCCAGCTTCACGTAGTTCAACAAGTTCGCGAAGTACTGGTCCAAAGGAAGGAAGGCATCGACCTTCATATGTTCGTCGCTCCAGGCTATGTAGTCATAGGCATAGTAACTCCCTCTGTCTGATCCGGAATTCATAATTTGACACAATCAACACAATCCTTCTACATCGTTGGCGAAGGATTGTGTTGATTACATCCAGAAATGCAAATTATGAAGGATTGTGTTGATTACCTCATCGGTCAAGTAACTCCTGTTTGTGAAGCTTACAGCTCGCGGTTGGGGCCGAGGATCTAGATTTTTGACACGTGTCCATGGGACATAAGTATTGGCAGATGGGGGAGGATTCCTCATACTATCTCCATAATCTGGAATGTCCCGTTGAGGACAAGGTGGTGTCAGATGTCTTATAGGCGACGGGGGATGCCTTATTGGTGAGGCTATCCTCGTTCCATCAGGGCAGACTAAATTAGCTCGCCTATGTTCTACTCCAATGTCTCTAGTTCTCTGTGCCTGGCGATCCAATCGTGACGCAGGATGGGTTTGTTGGAACATTTTGTCTTTGTGAGCCTATCCCAGCCCCTCCTCGTGGATTGCCATGGGCATTCCTTCAGACTTATGAAGAAGACACCGAACTTGGGGTTGCAGTCCTAACAGACGGACTAACATGATAACGACCCCTATGATGGTCGCTGGGTCGAGCATTTTGGTGACCTCGCTCTGCAGGTACAGAACTTGGAGTGGCGGTTCTGACTGATCGACTTGGTTTGGATTGATTATCCCTGTGGGACTTGAGAGACCCACTTTGCCTCTTTCTAATGTTAGCTTTGTTTGCAAGAGGGCGTAATCGAGCCAAAACCTCCTCAATTTCATGTTTTCCAACTTGACGGCAGTTAGGTAATCTAGATTTGGATTCGGTGGCAATGACGTCGAACTCCCAATGTCGCCTTGTCATGCTGATTGTTTTCCCGGACGTTACTGGATCTTAGGGCCACGCTCGTTTGAAATAGCAGTATGATGGGCCTCCTGCCCACCAGGCTGTCCTATCCAATTATCATGTATTGAGAAAGTGAGCACCATGATGAGAATCGACTGGGATTTTGATGAAGAACTAATTTGCTCTCAATGAAAGCACCAAACTGTTGCGGTTTTTCGCCAACAATGTATTAGAAATAATAAGGCAGATTAGTGCTTAATGATAAGCCGTAATGAACAATAAACAAAATTCACTCAATAACACATAACGTTTACGTGGTTCAGTGGTTAAAATCCACCTAGTCCACAAGTCAATATTATTGCTGCTTCTCTCTCTATTCTAGTAGAGTTTTGGTATTACACAATAATGGTCCCCTTTCCTGTCCAATATTCCCAATATTTATAGGGGAATTCAATGGACAAGTTTGGGTAACCGCGTGATTCAATCACGTATTTACATAATGTCTACATTTAATACAAATAATTCCCATTTATATTGGGATATGATTTGATTCCAAGATAACAAGTTCCTGTTATCTCTGATAATAAATACGACAGCCTGGTCATAAATAAACGTATAAAGGGATCCCGAATCTCTGGGGAACTCTGAGTATGCAATATACTAGAATTACCACAAGCTGGATACCTCCTCCAAGATCGTGCTTCGACAACTATTTAATATTTCGAGCTCATGCGTCACAGCCATCGTATCCTTAGATCGGGATAAACTCAGGCTGCGTAAGACCTCGCATGATTACTATGAATCTCGAGTTGTCCACATGGATAATAAGTAGATATTATTTCCCTTAGTCATTTCTCTGTGTATTTATCTGCCAGTTATACCCGAGCTGAGTGAATGAACTCGTGCTAAAATCAGGGTACAACACTAATCCATATAAATGACTTCGTCAAGCTTCCATTAAGAAAAGATTTCTTGACGTCCATTTACTAGATCTCATAGTCGAGAGCGACCGCTATGGATAGGAGGATGCGAATGGACTTGAGCATGGCTACTGGACTAAAAGTTAGATTTATGATAACTTATTAGAGCTTGATTTCATAGGCCCGTATTCCCCACTGTACCTTGGATAAAATCATCTAGATAGTCTCAATTAATTTATTAGAATTATCAAAGTTGACCATGTCAATTTTGGATAGTTTTACAAAGTTATGTAATTTAGAGAAGAAAAGAGGAATTAGGGTAGATATATTAATTAAGATAAATTGCTATCTAAATTAATAAATAAGTTTAAATCAAGGTTCAAATTATAAATAATTAATTTGATAAAGGATTTAAATAATTATTTAATTAATTAAATAAATAGAAAATAATACATGCCTTGATTTTAAGTCCAACGGGCTTATAATCAAAGGGGAAATTTCACGGGCCTAAAGCCCATGATAATTTCAACCTAGGGCGGTTAAATTGGCTATTATTTTATTGATTTTTAAATTAAATAAATGGCCTAATTGAATCTATAAAAGGAATGTTAAGAGAGAGTTGAAAACAAAAGTCAAAACACAAGTTTCTGGTAGGTTTTACATTCTCTCTAAACATAAGTCTTTTTCTAAGCCTTATTGTTCTTTTCTCTTCTTCTCTCTGTATCTATCTCATGTGTTGAGAATTGCCCACTCTAGTCTAGGTGATTCTATGGATACTTTGGTAGGATGTGAAGAAAATTGAAGATCGGTTCAGTTTTTTGGTAATACTCTGTGACAAAAAGGATACAAGGGTTAGAGAAACTGAAGGAATGACTCATTCATTCTGCTGCGTATAATGTAGGTATTCTTATAATTATTTCTCTTTGAATTCAATTTTAGAAATATTTTCTAGGTTATCTCATATTAATTTGTTTAATATTAGATCTACATGAAAATAAATAAAGATCATGTATAAGTTTTCCTAACACATCCCACTTCATCTCGTGGTAGAGCGACCTTAAGGCTTCCAGGACCCTATAGGAGTTAGACTGAAGTTGGAATGGGGAAATGCCGACGTAGTCGGTGAAGTTCTAGAAATAGTCCCTCTTAGGCAGCAATGCCCCAGCTCGCATGTGTTCCTGACTCCAGGCCACGAGCTGGACCTTCTTGTCAGGGTTGTTTTCACCTGGGGCAATGTAGCTCCTTTCTTCAGGGTTGGCAGGTCGACACACCAGCTTCCAAATTAGCTTCAGTCCATGGTCAGCTAAGAGTTATGAAATCTGTCTGGTAGAGGTAACATAGCTCTGGTAATGTTTAGCCTCGAAAAAAGAGTCCTCCAAGGCCAAGGCGGAAGGGATTTTGGGGGCTATGTATGTGGATAATTGATTCGATGAGCTCTCCATGAAGTTGAATGAGAGTTCACCATGGAAAAAGGCTATTGTGACTCTGCACTTGGAATATAGCAGGATTGGTCAGATTCCGGGGTCTGGGTCCAAATACATAGCAAATCATAGCTTCTTTCTTTTTCCTCATCGACTTCATCAATCTGGCATCGGTCCAGTAACTCCCTGTGTCTGATCCGACATTCATAATTGACACAATCCTTCTTCATCGTTGGCGAAGGATTGTGCTGATTACATCCGCAAGTGCAAATTATGAAGGATTGTGTTGATTACCTCATCGGTCCAGTAACTCCCGTTTCCAAAGCTTACAGCTCGCAGTTGGGGTTGAGGATCTGGATTTTTGACATGTGTCCATGGGACGTAAGTATTGGCAGATGGGGGAGGATTCCTCATACTGTCTCCATAAGCTGGAATGTCCCGTTGAGGATGAGGTGGTGTCAAATGTCTTATAGGCGACGGGGGATGCCTTAATGGTGAGGCTATCCTCGTTCCATCAGGGCAGACTAAATTAGCTCGCCTATGTTCTACTCCAATGTCTCTGGTTCTCTGCGCCTGGCGATCCGATTGTGACACAAGAGGGTTTGTTGGAACATTTCTTTGTGAGCCGATCCCAGCCCCTCCTCGTGGATTTCCATGGGCATTTTTGGGGAATTCTGAAGAAGGCACTGAACTTGGGGTTGCAGTTCTAACCGACCGACTGACATGCTGACGACCCCTATGATGGTTGTTGGGTCGAGCATTTTGGTGACCTTTCTCCGTAGGTACAGAACTTGGAGTGGCGGTTCTGACTGATCGACTTAGTTTGGATCGATTATTCCTGTGTGCTTGTGAGACCCACTTTGCCTCTTTCCGACGTTAGCGTCGTTTGCAAGAGGGGGTAACCGAGCCAAAACCTCCTCAATTGCATGCGTTTCCAACTTGACGGCAGCTAGGTAATCTGGATTTGGATTCGATGGCAATGACGCCGAACTCCCAGTGTCACCTTGTCCTGCCGGTTGTTTTCCCAGACGTTGCTGGATCTCAAGGCCATGCTCGTTCGAAATAGCAGTATGATGGGCCTCCTGCCCACCAGGCTGTTCTATCTCTTTATCATGCATTGAGCGAATGAGCACCATGATGAGAATTGACTAGGATTTTGATGAAGCACTAATTTGCTCTCAATGAAAGCACCAAACTGTTGACGCAGTTTTTCGCCAACAATGTATTAAGAAATAATAAGGCAGATTAGTGCTTAATGATAAATTGTAATGAACAATAAACAAAGTTCACTCAAGAACACAGAACTTTTACGTGGTTCAGTGGTTAAAATCCACCTAGTCCACGAGTCAATGTTATTGTTGTTTCTCTCTCTATTTTTGCAGAGTTTGGTATTACAGAATAATAGTCCCCTTTCCTGTCCAATATTCCCAGTATTTATAGGGGAATTCCATGGACAGTTTTAGGTAACTGCGTGAATCAATCACGTATTTACATAATGTCTACATTTAATACAAATAATTCCCATTTATATTGGGATATGATTTGATTCCAAGATAATAGGTTCTTGGTATCTCGGATAATAAATACGACATCTGGTCATAAATAAAGGGATCCCGAGTCTCTGGGATCTCTGAGTATGCAATATACTAGAATTACTACGAGCTGGATACCTCCTCCAAGCCCGTACTTCGACAGCTATTTAATATTTTGAGCTCGTGCTTCACCACCATCATATCCTTAGTTTGGGATAAACTCAGGCTGCCTAACACCTCGTATGATTACTATGAATCTCGAGTTGTCCACATGGATAATAAGCAGATATTATTTCCCTTAGTCATTTCTCCATGTATTTATCTGCCAGTTGTACCCGAGCTGAGTGAATGAACTCGTGCTAAAATTAGGGTACAACATTGATCCATATAAATGAATTCATCAAGCTTTCCATTAAGAAAAAATGTCCTGACGTCCATTTGCCAAATCTCATAGTCGAGAGCGGCTGCTATGGATAGGAGGATGCGAATGGACTTGAGCATGGCTACTGGACTAAAAGTTAGATTTATGATAACTTATTGGAGCTTGATTTCATAGGCCCGTGTTCCCCATTGTACCTTGGATAAAATCATCTAGATAGTCTCAATTAATTGATTAGAATTATCAATGTTGACCATGTCAATTTTGGATAGTTTCACAAAGTTATGTAATTTAGAGAAGAAAAGAGGAATTAGGATAGATTTATTAATTAAGATAAATTGCTATCTAAACTAATAAATAAGTTTAAATCAAGGTTCAAATTATAAATAATTAATTTGATTAAGGATTTAATTAATTAAATCAATAGAAAATAATACATGCCTTGATTTTTAGTCCAACGGGCTTATAATCAAAGGAGAAATTTCACGGGCCTAAAGTCCATGATAATTTCAACCTAGGACTATTAAGTTGGCTATTATTTTATTGATTTTTTAATTAAATAAATGACCTAATTGAGTCTATAAAACGAATGTTAAGAGAGAGTTGAAAATAGAAGTCAAAACACAAGTTGAAACACAAGTTTCTGATAGGTTTTAGATTCTCTCTAAACATAAGTCATTTTCTAAGCCTTATTGTTCTTTTCTCTTCTTTTCTCTGTATCTATCTAATGTGTTGAGAATTGCCCACTCTAGTCTAGGTGGTTCTAAGCAGAATGAAAGATGTGAAGAAAATTGAAGATCGATTCAGCTTCTTGGTAATACTCTGTGACAGAAAGGATACAAGGGTTAGAGAAACTGAAGGAAGGACTCATTCATTCTGCTGCGTATAATGTAAGTATTCTTATAATTATTTCTCTTTAAATTCGATTTTAGAAATTGTGAATACGGGATAATTTCCCTTGAATCATCCGTCGATGAAGTCGCAGGACCATGGAAGAAAGGGGTCTCGTAATATGAGGCCCACATGTCCAAGCCCCCACGATGACCAAGTGTGTAAGGCGCATAGGGGTGTAAGCATAAGAGGGGCGAGGGGCTCTCTATGCAAGATCCAACTCGCCTTAGGCATGCATACATACTCCCCTGCGACCTGGTGCGCCCCTTTATAAGCAAGGGCCTAACTCACCACTCTAAGTCTGGCACACTTGTGTGCCTCATAACTGAGACACACCCATGGTGTAAGGAGGCCGTTGAGGTGATCCATACACAAGGTTTAACTGGCGTGGGTGTCGTGCATCAAACCTCTAGGCGTGAAAGGAGAGGCCTAATCCGCATACGGCTTCATGTATGGCCTCGCTATGCGAGGGCTTTAGCAAGGGACCTCCGCATACGGCTTCATGTATGGCCTCGCTATGCGAGGGCTTTAGCAAGGGACATCCGCATACGGCTTCATGTATGGCCTCGCTATGCGAGGGCTTTAGCAAGGGACATCTGCATACAACTTCATGTATGGCCTCGCTACGCAAGGGCCCTAGCAGCCACCCGCGTACGGGTACACCTATAGGCCACCCTCACTATGAAAGGTCCTTGAAAGGCCTCCCGTGCGCACCTAAGCGCCCGAATAAGGGTGCCCCTAGATATGGCCCTTGCTTGGCTTCCTGCGTGCACCTACGTACCCCGCACCTTAGCTTCTCTCAATGTATGGAGTATAAAACTTCATGAATGGGCGTACGAGGAACACTAAGGGGACCCAAAAATTATTTGGTGTCAAGCCAATAGTGATGTAGACGAAGGAGTATATCACTCATGATAATTCACAAGCTTTCCTATGCCTTGTATAATGTGGAATAGCTTGGACCAAATACATGTCTTGGAGATGCGAGAATAACCATCAGGTACAAGGTACCTATACGTGTACGGGTGCAGGATGTATGACCATGAGGAGGATAGAGGCGTGACCCTGACATCTGTATCTGACAAGTAGTGGTGGTACGAATCAGTTCAAGGAGTGGTGGTATGACCTGCACACCTCTGACCATGTACCCACACCCGACACCACGATCCTCTGCTCCTCTACACCATGCACCACTACTCTAACAGAGTACAAACATACTATCTTGTCCTTTGGGACCACCTTTTATCAGAGGCCATTACAGCCCATCTATAAATAGGTTTCGACCCCTCAAATGAAGAAAGGGAAAATTCTTGTAATATAGACTATTCTAAGAGTGATATACTAGTTTCACCTACAATCTTCTTTGAAATTTCTATAAGTTCTTTTGCGTTCATTAGACATTGATTAAGTCTTTAAGTTTTCCATCCATATTTCGTTGATGAGTTTCTGACGTCAATAATTTGGCGCCGTCTGTGGGAAGAACAAGTATCAAGCCAATGTTCTTTCATCACTTCCAGCAAGGAAAAGTACCAAGGCGTTCAAAACGCTTACGTATACTACAAGATGTTGAGGTTCATCTGGATGGAGGACAGTCGAGGGCCTCCAGGAAAGACCCTCCTCTGCCTAAGCATGGAGATATGCCAAAGGAACATCCTGCCCCGAGGAAGGAGAAGGAAGTATCATCCCCGGTTGTCCAACCCGACGGAGATCATTTAGAGCCACCAGCGCACCCACATCCTCAACCCCCGGTGGCACCACGCTCTGGTCATCGAGATCCGAGTCCCTCGATAAACAAGCTAGGCAAGAGTCCCTGAGTGCTCTTGGTGAGTTCCAGCTCAAGGACTCACTTCTATGAGGACGAGATTCACGAGTTACACAAAAAGAATCGAAGACTAGAAACCACACTAGAGAACATGCATGCGGAAGTTTTAAACGGCCTTCTACAAGGAAAGTCGAGCATACCCCTTCCACTGTCCCCGTAGATGATGGTAGAACCCGACTTTCCACTGGCAACACCCCCCAAACAAAGTACCATGAGGGACCTAGGCCGACGAAATACCCCCAGGAGCAAAGGTGGAGGGACGATGTTGGTCGTAAGAATGAAGTCGAGGTCACCTCTAAGGAGGAGCTACCTAACCTAAGAGAAAAGCTCAATGGGAGGAGGTTAGAAGTAAGGACGACACCTCCTATGGCCCTCTGAAGGGTAGAGAGAAGAGAAAGGCCAACCCTACCGAGTTTGGGGATTTCTTGAATAGGAGGCGACATGAGCTAGACACCGAGATGAGGAGCCTTCAGAGTAAGATCATCACAGTGTCTAGGGGCACATTACCGATGAAGAGTTCGACTACCATTCACCCTTCACGCGAGAAATCCAGTTGGAACGACTCCCAGCTAACTTTAAAGAACCTCATATGACCCCATATAAGGGCACCTCGGACCCCACGTACCACTTGGATGTCTTTAACAATTTAATGAAGCTAAAATGGATCAATAGTAGAGCAAGGTGTCAATGTTTTGCTGTCATGCTGAAGGGGCCTGCATACAAGTGGTTCAAGAGGCTGAGGTTGGGGACCATTGGGTCATGGAAACAATTTTCCGATGAGTTTCTCCAACAACATCATGTCGTATGCGATTATACCCTGCCGAGCACTAGCCTTGCTAATATAAAGCAAGGTGAAGGAGAAAGCTTGAAGAGTTACATCCATAGGTTCAACATGGAGGCGGCTAAAGTGGGAAGCCTAACCAAGGGAGAACTCAAGATGGCAATCACAGCTGGAGTGCACCTAGGCAGTAATCTTTGGGATACGCAGGGGCGCACCACAACAGAATGCACTCATTTAAAGGTGGAAATTGAGGAACTCATACGCAATGGCACTTGGGTAGATACGTCCAAAGAGAAAATGAAAAACTAGATGATAGACCACCCTCACCACAAGCACGAGATGTAGCCCCAGAGGTGCAAGGAGAGGTGAGGACGATCTTCGGAGGACCAGGATTCGGAGGAGAATCGAGAAAGGGACAAGATAAATACACCAAGGAAGCCAGATGAAGTCCACCCCCATGCATGCTTAGCTTAGAACAACGACCCCTGAAAAACTTTAAAGGGGAAAACGACTCAATAACCTTCACCGAATAAGACGTGTGAGGTGTGCATTTTTCACACAATGACCCCTTGGTGTTAAGTGTACAGCTGGCCAACATGAAGGTACATCGGGTTCTGGTAAACAATGGGAGCTCCGTAGACATCCTATATCGCTCGACCTTAGAGAAGAAGGGACTGGGCATCAGGAACTTAAAACCCTGCAACACCTCCCTGTATGGGTTCACAGGAGACTCGATACAGCCCCTGGGCACAATCGAGTTGGCCCTCACCATGGGAGAGCTGCCCAGACAAACCACTGTAATGATAAATTTTGTCGTAGTAAGTTGTTCCTCGGCCTTCAACGCAGTACTAGGGAGACCCTCCTTGAGATAATTGAAGGCGATAACCTCGGTATACCACTTGGCCATAAAATTCCCAACTCCTGGGGAAGTAGCGAGTGTGAAAGGGGAACAGAAAGAAGCAAGGGAATGTTATAACATGTCCCTCCGCACAGTCATGAAATCGCCAGAACCTATGGTGATGGTAGTGCATGGGAGCGCAAACCCACGTGAGTTCAACCCCAAAGTTACTGAGGAGATCAGAACCGATGGGTGGGCATACGCACCGGGAAGGGAGCATCAGCTAAAGCTCCACTTTTAGTACGCTAAATCAAAAGGGTTACCATAGTTAGCCCCCCAACATAGTTTTGAGTTCGCCCCTTAAAAGCAGCTATGAATTAGAGGGGTAACCTAGATGCCTTGATATGTAGTAAGAACAATGTGGCCATAGATACCTATATACTCTACTTATTTTTAATGAATATGTTTCTTATTGGCATGATACACTCCTCATTTACGTGGGCACATATCTAACTCTCGTGTACCTATCATCAAATGGAATTATCAAAGTGCATGAGCAAAATGATCAAAGTACCCAACAAGATAAATCTCGCCAACCACTTGGGGGGCAGAGTATACAGCCAAAAAGGGTCCTAAAAGAGACCCTTATAAAAAAAAGAGGAAATAAGGAAGAAAACCTTGCAAGGCATCTCTTGAGTTCACGAGGATTAGCTACCCTTATGAACATCAAGAGGGTCAAAAGGTCCTATAGGAAGAGCCTCCTAATAAAGGCTGACACCTCCACGAGAGGAAAGGCCTCAAGAAGAGCATCCACCAATAAGCCTAGAGCGGCCACCAAGCCGTCTAGCCAAAAAGGGTCTTAAAAAAGACCCTTGTAAAAATAGTACTATGCATAATGACGATAAGGATGTTTCTCGCAAGAAATAACAAGTTCACATAAAGAATATAAAAGGATACCGAGAACCCAAGGGGTTAACATGTACTTACAAGTATAGTCAAGATGCACCAAAAAGACTATCATCATCAGATCAAGGAAGAGATGCGTAATCCATGAAAAACAATAATAAGAGGGACTTACCAAAGTCCCTTAAGTTTGATAATCAAAAGAGAACGAAAAAGGCTAGAAAGGCCAATTCATCATTCATTCATCGATATATAGAATAGATAAGGACATATAAATCAAGAGTTCCACACGCCATTAAGGATTTATGAGGAGTTCAAACAAAAAAGAAAAGAGGAAAACAATATGGGGGATTACACGACAGCAACATATATGTATGCAAATAAGCCGGTTGGAGAGATATCTACGGGTTTCCACCATGACCCTTCCACTCAGAAATTTTCTCAATTGCATAATCTCTAAAGGGAGACAGGTCGACGCTAGGGTTGGTCCTCCATACGGCGTGCAACGTGCGCTCAATTATGTCGTTCTCAGCATTTACAAGTTCAGCCTCAAGCGCAGTAATCTTCTCATTTAGAGTATGGATGGTAGCTTCAAGCCTAGTGTTGGAGTGAGAAGTTGATGCAGCCTGGGCTAATGCAATGTCTCTCTAACAAACTGCCTCGGCAAGTTGACCCTCCAAGTCACGGACCTGTATGGACAAACTATCATTTTCTGCCTCGGCCATCGAGAGATTTCTCATTGCCCCCTCGAGCTCGTGCTGTGGCTGTTGTGTGGATGAAGAGCTAGAGGAGACAAGCCTATGACCTAGGATAGAAGCCTAAGTAAGGACAAAGAAATAAAATATAACCTCAAGGGCCAAACGATATCAAAACTGAAAAAACATAAATCGAGTGTTTTGACAAATACCTGCAAGGAGGCTCGCATATAAGCCTCTACTAACTCGGCATCGGGAATGTCGTGCATAGACCCCCACTCACCTTTGGGAATGTTTCCCATGTAATGGCTCATGGCTTACCCATACTGGCTTACCAGAGGATGGCCTCCAGAAGCGGAAGCATAAGCTCGACAGGGGGAAACATGTGTACCCATCAAGGCATGCTTCGACAAGGAAGGAGATCGAGAAGGTCCTGAGTCACCTCTTTAGGAAGAGAGGTGCTCGAAGACGCCCACCAAAAGAAGGAATGAAAAAATTCCTCTTAGGCATAGAAGAGGGGGAGCATGGGCGTTGAAAGTAAACTCACCACCAGGCATCAATGATGGAACCCGAGAAGTAACACCGTCGGTGTGTCCATCGTCAGCCACATCCCTAGCCCCGCCGGCCAAGGACCGTAAGCATGAGTAATTCTCGGATTCCACCTCTTCTTCCGTGTCCATATGGTCACCCGACGAATAAACATATTCTTTATCAGCTGCCTCATCATAATTATCTTCATCATGACCATATATCCACAGAACGGCGGATTCGGATGAGACGGAGCATAAGGAGATAACTTGGTCTGAGAATAGCAGCTTGTATGAATAAAGATTACCCTCTGTGAAAAGGGTACATACCTGTTTGCACTGGGCTGACACATCTAGGATCTTCGTCACTCGATCACGGGCCAATGATTTCAAGGTAGGGTCGACAACCCCTACGAGACCTACGGTCAAGAGAAAATAAATAACCATAGTTAGATAAACTAGAAAAAGGAGAAGTAAAAGAGAAATTTCTCGTATACGAACTCAATGAGGGAATTAGCTTACTTAAAGCGTTGAAGCGCGTATGTTGGGTGGACATGCTGGGGGTGAAGAAGAAGTCACTTTTCCATGAGCCTCTGTTGGAAATGGAGCCCTCTACGAGGGAAAATCCTGTATGGGCCATGAATTTCTGGAGCTGATAGAAGCCGGGGGCTGATGGGTTCGCCCTAAGGGTGTAAAGGTGACGGACCTCACTCATGGAAGGCCCTCTAGAGTGCACTTGTTTGTACTGTTGGGGTTTTATGCCCTAATTAAAACTCAAATTCTTTGTAATCTCATTTTATTATCAATAAAAGAATAGAAATCATTTTTTGACTTGGTCAATCACTTTGCTCACATGCTTTATTTTCATGATTATTTGTTTAATATAAACTTCTATTAAATCCCGAGCATATAGCTAATCTTATTTATAGTGACGTAATCACAGTGGAATATAAATATGATTATATGTTCAAAATAAGTTAGTCCTAAGATTAGTCAGTGCACTGGATTTACACTGACTGTCAATCTACGATATGATCTACTTACACATTACAGTGTTATGTTCTTTCCAGAACATTAGCAAAGTAGATAAGATCGGATGTATTTGTTACATCGGATAGGACCGATATTGACAGTTGATAAGATAAGTAAACATACCGTTATTAACTATTCTAGTCATATCATATAGTTGACCATAGGTCAATTCAATCTCAATTATGAGTGGTTATTATTCTAACAGATTGTATTATTTGAGTTCTTTGACTTGTTCGTTACCAGCTTACCCTACGGACTAGCCCATACTTACATCTTGGGAACTCAGTAGTATAATTGAGTGGGAGTGTTAATCATAGATATGAACATCTATAGCTTCTGATGAAGAAGTGAAACGATAGTTTCCTTTTAGTTTGGTTCAAGGTGTTAAATGATAGAGATCTCATTTCAGTAATTAAATTAGTTTACTGAAATATCATTTACAAGGAACTAAGTGTTTTAAGGATAAAATACAATGAGGGGTAAAACAGTATTTTAGTCCTATCTCATTGTAGATCGTCCATAGAGGATTGAGTGACAATTATGGTTGTAACAATGGATAATTAATAGCGTATCTATATTTGTTATAGAGCGTTCTATGAATTCAAGAGTGCAATTCCAAGTCTATAGTGGAGTCACGAGGAATTAATAAGTTAGTAAATTTATTTGTTAAATTTGTGATAACTTATTGGAGCTTGATTTCATAGGCCCATGGTCCCCATTGTACCTTGGATAAAATCATCTAGATAGTCTCAATTAATTGATTTAATCATCAATTAGAATTATCAAAGTTGACCAGGTCAATTTTGGATAGTTTCACAGAGTTGTGTAATTTTGAGAAGAAAAGTGAAATTATGGTAGATTTATTGATTAAGCTAATTTGGTATCTAAATTAATAAATAAGTTTAAATCAAGGTTCAAATTATAAATAATTAATTTGATAAAGGATTTAAATAATTATTTAATAAATTAAATCAATAGAAAATAATACAGGCCTTGATTTTAAGTCCAATGGGCTTATAATCAAATGGGAAATTTTACGGGCCTATAGCCCATGATAATTTCGACCTAGGTCTTCAAAATGGCTGTTATTTTATTGATTTTTTAATTAAATTAAATGGCCTAATTGAGTCTATAAAAGGAGTGCTTAGAGAGAAGTCAAAACATAAGTTTGATAAGTCACAAGTCAGATTTTCTGATAGTTTTAGATTCTCTCTAAGCACAAGTCCTTTTCTAAGCCACTTTGTTATTTTCTCTTCTTCTCTCTATATCTATCTCATGTGTTGATAATTGCCCACACTAGTCTAGGTGGTTCTAAGGATACATTGGAGGATTGTGAAGAAAATAGAAGATCGGTTCAGTTTCTTGATAATACTCTGCGACAGAGATGATACAAGAGTTAGAGAAACTGAAGGAATGACTCTTTAATTCTGCTGCGTATACTGTAAGTATTCTATTCTTTGTTTCTCTTTAATTCAATTTTAGAAACATGTTTTAGGCTATCTCGTATTAATTTGTTTAATATTAGATATACATGAAAATAAATAAAGATCATGTATAAGCTAATCAAACAACTGGCCTCAGAGCCTTTGGTAATCTTTATTTTCATGCATGAACATGTTTAAAATTGGATTATTTGATATATTTGAATAATTGGATGGTTTTCATGTTTTATGAAGCATATTGATTTTATGTGAATTTTAGCAATTTTTAGGTTCTTTTGTTGTGTTTTCTATGCTATTAATTTTTACATATGCTTTATTTTGTGTAAAACATGTTAAAAATTAATTAGAAAATGGTTTTGGTTTGAAAAATTGGTCAAATTTTTTTTAGAAATATTTGGCCTGGCTCCCATGCGCGCGCGCATGCTCAGCCAGCACCAGCGCGATGAACAGTACCCCATGGTACTGTTCATCCAATTTTTTTTTTTTAAATAATAAAATAAATTTTGTGGAAATAAATTATTTATAATCAAAACCAAAAATATCTTTTTTGTTTTATCATTTAAAATTATTATTTTTTAAAAAAAATATGATATTTTTGTTAGTTGAGATTTAAATAATAAGATATTTTCTACAAAGATTCAAATTCAAATTTATAAATAGACTAACAACTTAATTTTAAATATTTTAATATATTAAAATATTAGAATTGTGATATAGATATTTAAGATATTTTCATTTAAATTCTTGATATTTTTATTAAATCTTTATTTGAAAATATAAATATCTTTTTATTCTATAGTTTTTAATATTTAAATTATTTGAAATTTGAACGTTGTTAGTTAAATATTTTTGTGGATATTTGAATTTGTTTAACTATTTGAGATATTTTAGTGTTGTTATAACTATTTATATTTTATTATTTTTAAATTGTTAAACTATTAGATAATAGTTGTAACAACACAAGATATTTTGGAAAATAGTTAAGATATTGATTTTAAAATTTAAAATTGGTTAAATTTTGAAAAATATCAATTTTTTTCTTCAGCCAATTAACAAAATATTTTTTTTAATAAATGAGATTTAAATTAACTTTGGTTAATTGTTGATAAATCCTATTTAAATTAAATTAATATATTTTTTTATCAAATTAACCTAAAACCAAGTTGATTGTTGATAAATGAAATTTAAATTAACTATTGTTAATTGTTGATAAATTTCATTTAAATTGACTTATTTTTCGTAAAAATTTAATTAATTTGAATTTTTTTGATAAATTCTAGATAATTAATTGTGGTATTTTTTCAAATGAAATAAATTGTGGTATTTTTGCATAAATTCATAGAATTGCTCATATAGTAACATGATTAGACCCATCCAATTATAACATGTCTGTTTGCACTATATGTAGTATTTTTGCAATTGGGTTTAGAAGCATATAGTGGCCCATATGTTTGTTAGATATATGGTATTTTGCCAAATAAAATATTCATAAAATGATAGGTTTTATTTGGGCCCATTAGAAAATGTAAATTTTAAATTCCTCTCTTGTGGGTGATTCCACTTGTGAATGCTCATTTGCTTTGCATGACTATAGTGGACCTAATCAATTAATAACAATTAATAAAACGAAGGTTTAAATTCCTGTCTTTTGGACCTTGTATGGAAGATAGGAGGCCTATGTAGTGGGAACAACATACTGGACCCAGCCCTCCTCCATACAAGCCCAATTGTTAAGGCCCATTTACCTAAGTTGGACTTAATTGTATAGGTTCATTATATTAGTTAAACCTAAATATTGATTAGCAACAAATTAATTCTAAATTAATTGAATTTGTTTCAATGTGCAACTTTAGAATTAATAAAAAATTATAGGACTTTGGTTTTAAAAACTTTAACCTGTTTAATTTTATTTTGGGAAAACCATAGTCATTAATTTTCTAAAAATAAATAATAAAAATACTATTTTTAATTTTATAATGAGCTTATTTTAAGAAATTTATTCGATCTCCACCGTTGGTTTAACATAGTCAATAGCTTAATGGGGCCTCGAGGCGCTTTGATTCGTCCCCCTACGGAAGGTGTTCATTAGTTATTTTGACAAGGTTAGATTTCGAAAGATAGATAATTATAGGTCAAATTCTACAAGACTCACCCCTACGGTGACTACTAGGACTAAATCTATGATTATTGAAATCGTGGGTCTAGCTCATAAAATAAGAGATTTTGTTTTCTTATTTTGATTGAATAGTAGGTTGTTAATAGTGGTGTCCATTATTAAATGAGTTTAGAACTCTATTTAACTAGTGGTATTTTTGACTCTCGCCAACCGGGACAAGGATATCATAGATTAGTTAAAAACCTAAAGAAATAGAGATATGATTGTTTTTGGTATTTTTTCTCATATCTTACATATTTTTGGTATATGTTGTGCTATTTCTTGAAATTTGTGTGAATAGAAGTTTTATTGAGCAAATGTGACTGATTTCTATTTTATTGGTAATTTGTAGTTTTAAGTTAAGTAGTGTTTGTGTCTACTCCCATCCTTTCTCAACTTTCAATGGAGAAACTCACTGGAGTAAACTTCCTTAATTGGAAGCAGAATATCAACATAGAGTTGATTGGTGACAACTCTGAGTTCGTCATGATTGAGGAATCACCAGAACGAGCTTTGTGTCCGCACGTTCATGATGGCACCATCAATGCTCGTGATGGTACCGTAAATGCTTGGATAGCACCGTCTCTGCATGTTCGTGATGGCACCGTAAATTCTCGGATGGCACCATGTCTGCACGTTCGTGCTCAACTCAACTATGGCCTGACGCAGCTCATGAACGAGCTTCAGATTATTGAACTTGTCATGGGTGGACCTAGTAAAGGAAGTGAAAATAAGACTACTGATGTTGCTACTGATCTAGCTAAGGTTGAAGCTCATCCATCTTCGTCTTCGAAAGCTGGAAACAAGAGGAAAGGTGGACAAATAAACAACCCCAAGCCTGCAAAGGCTGCAAAGACGAGTGCACAACCACGTGCACAGACGCCTAAGGGGAAGAACATGAAAAACAAGAAAGGTAAAGATAAATGTTTTCACTGCAAAGAAAAGGGGCATTGGAAACAAGATTGCCCCCAAGTTTCTAGCAGATAAAAACAAAGGTAATGATTATAGTTCATTTATCTTGGAAACATGTGTTTTAGAGAATGATAACTCTGTTTGGATTATTGATTCTGGATCTACTAACCATGTTTGTAACTCTTTACAGCTTCTTGAATCGTTGGAGGAAGTGAACGAAGGCGGCTTAAAGCATAGAGTTGGGAACGGAGCGTTCGTTGCAGTCCAAGCTAGAGGAAGAGCTCGTCTGAAGTTCGGAAATAAATTTTTAATTTTAAAAGATGTATTTTTTATTCCGGATTTTAGTAGAAATTTAATTTCAGTTTCCATGTTGCAATTAGAACGATTTTTTATGACTTTCACAAGTTTTAATATATCTATTTCTTTCAATGGATCACAATTGTGTATTGCATGTTTGGAAAACAGGCTTTATATTCTGCGACCTAACGAACCACTCGCTCTTAACAATGATTTATTCAAAGTAACTAAACCTAGGACCAATAAACGTCAAAAGACCGATAACAATAATATGACGTATTTATGGCACTTGAGACTAGGTCACATTGGCTATGATAGGATTCAAAGACTTATAAAGGACGGGCCTTTGAGGGAACTCACCTTAGGTGAATTACCTGTCTGTGAATCTTGTCTAGAAGGCAAATTGACCAAGCGTCCATTCTCTGCAAAGGGTGATAGGGCCAAAGAACCACTTGGTCTTGTGCATTCAGATGTTTGTGGACCTTTGAATATACAAGCCAGGGGTGGTTTTGAGTATTTCGTCACTTTCATTGACGATTACTCTAGATACTCATGTCTTTACCTAATGCATAGGAAATCAGAAACATTTTCAGAGTTTCAGGAATTCTTAGCAATGGCTCAGAACCAATTAGGTAAAACGTTAAAGATCTTGCGATCTGATAGGGGTGGAGAATATTTGGATATGCAGTTCCAAGATCATTTAACTGAACTTGGGATTTTATCACAACTTACTACCCCAGGTACTCCGCAACAAAATGGTGTAGCGGAACATCGGAACATAACTTTATTGGAAATGGTTATATGCATGCTTAGTTACTCAACTCTACCAACTTCGTTCTGGGGACATGCAATTGAAACCGCAAATGACATTCTCAATGTCGTGCCGTCAAAATCAATCCCCAAAACACCTTTAGAATGCTAGAATGGTCGTGAACCTAGTTTACGCCATTATAGAATCTGGGGGTGTCCCGCTCACGTCCTGGGGAAAAAGGAGGGAAAGCTAGAATCGCGAACTGAAGTTTGCATGTTTGTTGGCTATCCTAAAGGTACTCGGTATAGTCATTCAGAAAAGAAAGTGTTTACTTCTACAAATGCTACTTTTCTGGAAAATGATTATGTCCAAAACTTTAAACCTCGCAGCAAAGTAGTTTTAGAGGAGATGGTTAAAGAATTGACCCCAACCAATGTTCCATCGTCATCAACGCAAGTCGATGATGAAATTCCCACTCTTCATGTACAACCGACGCAAGTCGATTTAAATGAAGAAAGTACCATTATTCCTGAGCAAACAGACACGAAGCCTCGTCGTAGTGGGAGGGTTTCTAGGAACCCAGTTCGCTATGGTTTGGATGGTGAAACCAATATGGTTGTTGGTGACACTAGTGATGATGATTTGTTGTCTTTCAAACAGGCAATGGCTAGCCCTGAAAAGGAACTATGGCTCGAAGCCATGAAACAGGAAATGGAGTCCATGTACTTAAATTCCATCTGGGATCTTGTGGAAGCACCTAGTGACTTTAGGGCCATTGGGTGCAAGTAGATCTACAAGAAGAAACGAGGTGTTGATGGAAATATCGAGACTTATAAAGCTCGATTAGTGGAAAAGGGTTATACCCAAAGAGAAGGTGTGGACTATGAGGAAACTTTTAGTCTGGTATCCATGCTCAAATCCATTCGCATCCTCCTATCCATAGCAGCCGCTCTTGACTATGAGATTTGGAAAACGGACGTCAAGACAGCTTTTCTTAATGGAAAGCTTGACAAAGTCATTTATATGGATCAACCAGAAGGATTTAAAGTATCTGGACAAGAAGGAAAAGTTTGCAAGTTGAATAGGTCCATCTATGGACTTAAGCAAGCTTCTTGTTCCTGGAATCTTAAGTTTGATGAAATAATCAAAACCTATGGCTTTGAACAAAATATTGATGAGCCCTGTGTTTACCAACTGAAGGAAAATCAAATAGTGGTATTCCTGGTTCTTTATGTAGATATCTTACTCATTGGAAACAATGTTAAGATTATCAGATGTGAAGAATTGGCTGAGCACTCAATTGCAGATGAAGGATTTGGGTGAAGCAAGTTATGTTCTAGGTATCCAGATCATCAGGGATAGAAAGAATAAACTTTTAGCTCTATCTCAAGCAGCTTACATTGATAAAATGCTTGAACGTTTCTCAATGAAAAATTCCAAGAAAGGGCGTCTACCGTCCCGCCATGGAATTCATCTTTCAAAGAAGCAGTCTCCCCAGACTCCTGAAGAGGAAGATGCAATGAGAAAAGTTCCTTGCGCATTTGCAGTTGGAAGTCTGATGTATGCCATGTTGTGTACTATACCAGATATCTGCTATGCAGTGGGAGTAGTGAGCAGGTATCAGTCAAACCTAGGGGCGGAACATTGGATAGCAGTTAAGCATATCCTGAAGTATTTGAGACGGACTAGGGATTATATGTTAGTCTACTAGGGTGGTGTACTGAACCCTGTAGGCTACACCGATTCAGATTTTCAGACTAATGTCGATGACAGGAAGTCTACTTCTGGAATGGTGTTTACTCTTGGGGGTGGAGCTGTGATTTGGAGAAGCGTAAAGCAGTCTGCAATCTCAGATTCCACCATGGAGGCTGAGTACATAGCGGCGTCAGAAGCAATTAAGGAAATAGTCTGGCTAAAGAAGTTCTATTCGAATCTTGGTGTTATTCCAGAAATGGATAAACTGCTTGTGTTGTTTTGTGACAATACAGGAGCGATAGCCAACTCGAAAGAACCTCAAAGTCACAAGAGGAGTAAGCATATAGAAAGGAAGTATCACATTATTCGAGAATATGTGGCCAGGGGAGATGTGAAGGTTATGAAGATTGCAACTGAAGACAATCTTGCAGATCCGTTTACAAAGACACTACCAGAAGCTACATTTGATAAGCATATCAAGGAAATGGGATTAGTAGAATTAAGACATTAGTTTCAATTAGTGCAAGTGGGAGTTTGTTGGGGTTTTATGCCCTAATTAAAACTCAAATTCTTTGTAATCTCATTTTATTATCAATAAAAGAATAGAAATCATTTTTTGACTTGGTCAATCACTTTGCTCACATGTTTTATTTTCATGATTATTTGTTTAATATAAACTTCTATTAAATCCCGAGCATATAGGTAATCTTATTTATAGTGACGTAATCACAGTGGAATATAAATATGATTATATGTTCAAAATAAGTTAGTCCTAAGATTAGTCAGTGCACCAGATTTACACTGACTTGTCAATCAACGATATGATCTACTTACACATTACAGTGCTATGTTCTTTCCAGAACATTAGCAAATTAGATAAGATCGGATGTATTTGTTACATCGGATAGGACCGATATTGACAGTTGATAAGATAAGTAAACATACCGTTATTATCTATTCTAGTCATATCATATAGTTGACCATAGGTCAATTCAATCTCAATTATGAGTGGTTATTATTCTAACAGATTGTATTATTTGAGTTCTTTGACTTGTTCGTTACCAGCTTACCCTACGGACTAGCCCATACTTACATCTTGGGAACTCGGTAGTATAATTGAGTGGGAGTGTTAATCATAGATATGAACATCTATAGCTTCTGATGAAGAAGTGAAACGATGGTTTCCTTTTAGTTTGGTTCAAGGTGTTAAATGATAGAGATCTCATTTCAGTAATTAAATTAGTTTACTGAAATATCATTTACAAGGAACTAAGTGTTTTAAGGATAAAATACAATGAGAGGTAAAACAGTATTTTAGTCCTATCTCATTGTAGATCGTCCATAGAGGATTGAGTGACAATTATGGTTGTAACAATGGATAATTAATAGCGTATCTATATTTGTTATAGAGCGTTCTATGAATTTAAGAGTGCAATTCCAAGTCTATAGTGGAGTCACGAGGAATTAATAAGTTAGTAAATTTATTTGTTAGATTTGTGATAACTTATTGGAGCTTGATTTCATAGGCCCATGGTCCCCATTGTACCTTGGATAAAATCATCTAGATAGTCTCAATTAATTGATTTAATCATCAATTAGAATTATCAAAGTTGACCAGGTCAATTTTGGATAGTTTCACAGAGTGGTGTAATTTTGAGAAGAAAAGTGAAATTATGGCAGATTTATTGATTAAGATAATTTGGTATCTAAATTAATAAATAAGTTTAAATCAAGGTTCAAATTATAAATAATTAATTTGATAAAGGATTTAAATAATTATTTAATAAATTAAATCAATAGAAAATAATACAGGCCTTGATTTTAAGTCGAATGGGCTTATAATCAAATGGGAAATTTGAGACTATAATCAAATGGGAAATCAATAGAGATCTCATTTCAGTAATTAAATTAGTTTACTGAAATATCATTTACAAGGAACTAAGTGTTTTAAGGATAAAATACAATGAGGGGTAAAACAGTATTTTAGTCCTATCTCATTGTAGATCGTCCATAGAGGATTGAGTGACAATTATGGTTGTAACAATGGATAATTAATAGCGTATCTATATTTGTTATAGAGCGTTCTATGAATTTAAGAGTGCAATTCCAAGTCTATAGTGGAGTCACGAGGAATTAATAAGTTAGTAAATTTATTTGTTAGATTTGTGATAACTTATTGGAGCTTGATTTCATAGGCCCATGGTCCCCATTGTACCTTGGATAAAATCATCTAGATAGTCTCAATTAATTGATTTAATCATCAATTAGAATTATCAAAGTTGACCAGGTCAATTTTGGATAGTTTCACAGAGTTGTGTAATTTTGAGAAAAAAAGTGAAATTATGGCAGATTTATTGATTAAGATAATTTGGTATCTAAATTAATAAATAAGTTTAAATCAAGGTTCAAATTATAAATAATTAATTTGATAAAGGATTTAAATAATTATTTAATAAATTAAATCAATAGAAAATAATACAGGCCTTGATTTTAAGTCCAATGGGCTTATAATCAAATGGGAAATTTCACGGGCCTATAGCCCATGATAATTTCGACCTAGGTCTTCAAAATGGCTGTTATTTTATTGATTTTTTAATTAAATTAAATGGCCTAATTGAGTCTATAAAAGGATTGCTTAGAGAGAAGTCAAAACATAAGTTTGATAAGTCACAAGTCAGATTTTCTGATAGTTTTAGATTCTCTCTAAGCACAAGTCCTTTTCTAAGCCACTTTGTTATTTTCTCTTCTTCTCTCTATATCTATCTCATGTGTTGAGAATTTCCCACACTAGTCTAGGTGGTTCTAAGGATACATTGGAAGATTGTGAAGAAAATAGAAGATCGGTTCAGTTTCTTGATAATACTCTGCGATAGAGAGGATACAAGAGTTAGAGAAACTGAAGGAATGACTCTTTAATTCCGTTGCGTATACTGTAAGTATTCTATTCTTTGTTTCTCTTTAATTCAATTTTAGAAACATGTTTTAGGCTATCTCGTATTAATTTGTTTAATATTAGATATACATGAAAATAAATAAAGATCCTGTATAAGCTCATCCAACAGGTACATCATGTATAAACAACTGAGCACCACCCAAGAGTTGGGGGATAGTTGAAGGGGCTCTAGCTCGAAGTATTTAAGTACCTTGACAAAGAAGGGTGAAGCAGCAAAGCTCCACCGGATCTGATTATTGAGTCACTGAAGGCGACATGCCCTTCGGGCGGCTCAGATGCACGGTTCTCGCGCTTTGGAATTATGAATTTGATGTCTGATGATAGCAGGTGGGCCTTTAGCATGTTGGCAATCTTGGCATTGGTAAGAGTGGACATGATGCCCGCGTCCTCAGAATTGTCAAAAATACGCCTCGGCATGTTTGATACCTGGACAGATACAACAGGCGGTTTGTGAGCAACAGACTTCATCAACCCCCTAAAAGGTCCTCTACGTGTCTTGCGTCTACTCACATACCACATGACCCTATGACATACTAACCTGTGGCCCTACCCTCATGTAAAAGATAAGAGAGACATGCATATCACTGGGGGAGGAAGGTATACCTGGGTGTGTATATGCAGGTCCTTAGATGTGAGAAGGTGAACCTCTGGATGTGCGGAAATGAATCCACGGGCGTGCAAGGAGTGGATCTTGGGGGGGGGGGGGGGGGGGGGGGGGCGAAGACAACCTCTTAAGTGAAACACCTTATGCTCCTTGCAATACAAACATGGGACAAAGAAGAATAAGTTAAAAAAATGATGGAGATCAATTTAGAGGGGCGAAAATTACCTCAAGATTGCTTCTATGGAGGATAGAACTTTGGAGCCTTTGGAAATAGCCTCAAGGGGATACCATTAGGCTAGAAAAGTTTTGGGTGTGAAAAATGAATCCAAGCATTGAGGTATTTATAAGGAGATTCAAGACTCCCAAGCCCTTGGATCAAGTCTAGGGTGATTGGTGGAGATCAAGAGCCTTGGCAACCTTGGGATCCGCACTTAGAAATGGTTGGCCCTTATTCAATCTTAGGGACACACTTGGATCACCACCAAAGCTATTTGGTTTTTGTGTTTCTTTAGACACTACAAAGAAACACACCACCCAAATACATTTTATGTTTCTTCATACACTATTAGATAACACACCAATGTTGAGCCTCCTGAAACTTCCCTGAGTAAAGTAAAGCTCCAATGCCATTCATATCATACAAGAGAAGAGGAAATAGTATACAAGGACACTTAAAAGTATACTTATAGACTCGGGGGAAAGTTTGAATACGGGATAATTTCCCTTGAATCATCCGTCAATGAAGTCACGGGACCATGGAAGAAATGGGTCTCACAATATGAGGCCCACATGTCCAAGCCCCCATGGTGACCAGGTGCTAAGACACATAGGGGTGTGAGCATTGGAGGGGTGAGGGGCTCTCTATGTAAGATCCAACTCGCCTCACGCATGCGTACGTACTCCCCGACGACCTGACGCGCCCCTTTATAAGCAAGGGCCTCACTACACGAGGCCCAACTCACCACTCTAAGTCTGGCACACTTGTGTGCCTCAAAACCGAGACACACGCATGGAGTAAGGAGGGCGTCGAGGTGATCCATGCACAAGGTTTGACTGGCGTGGGTGTCGCGCATCAAACCTCTAGGCGTGAAAGGAGAGCCTCGCTATGCGAGGGCTTTAGTAAGGGTCATCCGCATACAACTTCATGTATGGCCTCGCTATGTGAGGGCTTTAGCAAGGGACATTTGGATACGGCTTCATGTATGGCCTCGCTATGCGAGGGCTTTAGCAAGGGACATCCGCATACGGCTTCATGTATGGCCTCGCTATGCTAGGGCTTTAGCAAGGGACATCCACATACAACTTCATGTATGGCCTCGCTACGCGAGGGCCCTAGCAGCCGCCCACGTATGGGTACACCTATAGGCCACCCTCGCTGTGCGAGGTCCTTGACATGCCGCCCATGCGCACCTAAGCGCCCGAATAAGGGTGCCCCTATATATGTCCCTTGCTATGCGAGGGCCTTGCTTGGCTTCCTACGCGCACCTACGTACCCCCGCACCTTAGCTTCTCTCAATGTATGGAGTATAAAACTTCTTGAATGGGCGTACGAGGAACACTAAGAAGGATCCAAAAATTATTTGGTGCCAAGCAAATAGTGATGTAGACGAATGAGTATATCACTCATGATAATTCACAAGCTTTCCTATGCCTAGTATAATGTGGAATAGCTTGGAGCAAATACATGTCTTGGAGATGCGAGAATAACCATCAGGTACAAGGTACCTGTACGTGTATGGGTGCAGGATGTACGACCATGAGGAGGACAGAGGCGTGACCCTGACATCTGTATCCGACAAGTAGTGGTGGTATGAATCAGTTCAAGGAGTGGTGGCATGACCTGTACACCTCTGACCATGTACCTACACCCGACACCACGATCCTCTACTCCTCTACACCATTCACCACTACTCTGACAGAGTACAAACGTACTATCTTGTCCTTTGGGACCACCTTGTATCAGAGGCCATTAGAGCCCATCTATAAATAGGTTTCGACCCCTCAAATGAAGAAAGGGAAAATTCTTGTGATATAGACTATTCTAAGAGTGATATACTAGTTTCACCTACAATCTTCTTTGAAATTTCTATTAGTTCTTTTGCGTTCATTAGACATTTATTAAGTCTTTAAGTTTTCCATCCATATTTCATTGATCAACAGAAATATGTTCTAGGTTATCTCATATTATTTTTTTTAATATTAGATCTACATAAAAATAAATAAAGATCATGTATAAGTTTTCCTAACACATCCCACTTCATCTCGTGGTAGAGCGACCTTAAGGCTTCCAGGACCCTATAGGAGTTAGACTGAAGTTGGAATAGGGAAATGCCGACTTAGTCGGCGAAGTTCCAAAAATAGTCCTTTTGAGGCGTAATGCCCCAGCTCACATGTATTCCCGACTCCATGCTGCAAGTTGGACCTTCTGGTCAGGGTTGTTTTCACCTGGGGCAAAGCAGTTCCTTTCTTCAGGGTTGGCAAGCTAACACACCAGCTTCCAAGTTAGCTTCATTCCATGGTAAGCTAAGAGTTCTGAAATCTGTCTGGTAGAGGTAACAGAGCTCTGGTAATGTTCAGCCTCGAAGAAAGAGTCCTTAGAGGCCAAGGCATAAGGGATTTGGGGGGTTGTGTGTGGATAATTGATTCAATGAGCTCTCTGTGAAGTTGAATGAGAGTTCGCCAAGGTAAAAGGCTATTGTGACCCTGCACTTGGGATCTAGCGGAATTGGTTAGATTTCGGGGTCTCGGTCTGGATACACAGCAAATTGCAGCTTCTTTCTTTTTCCCTCATCGACCTCGTGAATCTGGCATCGAAAGTGGGCTCGAATATCTTCCCGTTCGAGGCGTTCCTTGTGCTCCTAGATCAATCACTGGTTTTGGGAAAATAGAGACTCCTCTCGAGGAGACGGCGGATGATAAGGAATCACGAGCTCGAGCACCCGCCGATTCTCTAAAGATCGCGACATCTAACAAGAAAGAATTAGGTGGGGCCCATTATTTAAAAAAAAAAAAGAGTGGAAATAATTAAGGCTTGATAACTTGAGTTGGAAAGCTCGAGATAACGAGATCGCATTAATCGAGCCTGAAGTCTCGAAATAGCGAGATTGACTCAAATGCCAAGACCGGGCTATTAAAAGTTTGAGGCATCGAGTGTGGACCCACGTGAGAGTGGGGTGGTTACTTTCAGTTTGGGGCATCCTGGATTTCTAGGAAGAAATGGGCAGTTACCCAAAAAGGAGACATTATCGGGATACGTGCGTTAAAACCCTAATTCAAAACCATTTTTCTTACACTACACGAAACCTAGAACCTATTACCCTATAACCTAAAAAAAATGCAATTTTTTCCTGTTTCTATAAAAAATTTGCCTAAACAGATTTTTGTTCACTATAAATCCATACAAATCAAGAACTTCATTTTACAATGAAGGTTTGAAGAATATAGCAAGAACCAGTGATAACTCAATGAAAAATACGAAGAAAAGATTGGAAAACTTACACGTTGGAAGTTGATGAGAGAATCGAAGAGTCGACAGGTAATGTCAGTGTAAGGAGATCCTCGAAAACTCGCCTTCAAAGAGGGATCGAGTGGGAAATTGAGGAATTTTTTAGATGTCTGGTTTTTTCTTCCTAGAAAACATGCAATGGATTAAGGGCTCTAGTTCTTGTTTTTCTATTTTAAAAATTGAAAAGCAAAAGTGAAGGTGTAGAGGGGGTTTAAATAGGCCAAAAGGTGATATCTGAAGGGAAATCTAAGCCTTCATTTGAGTTGAAACATGATTCGGTGAACCACGTATGATTTCAAGAATTGGCTGCAAAAAAGGAATAGGAAAGGTTGTGCGCAGAGAAAAGAGTACTCGAGTACTCTCGGTATGCAATCCCCTACGGACACGTGTCCACACTCGAGTGTGGTAGGTGGGCACATTTTTCGAAAGTGAAGTTCAACAGTTTCCTTCTTAGATGATTCGAACCAAAACTTTTGAGGAGGAAAATGTTACACCCAAATTTTGAGATTAAATAGATAACCTCGAAATGTAGGCTCATAAAGGGTAAGCTCCTGATTAACAAGTGTTAGCAATACACTTGTACAAATTGTCAAAATAGTTCCAGATTTTATATCAGCACTCGAGAATGAGTTGCAGGCTTGAAGATACCAACCTTCTTCGAGGGATGAGTTCGATCGACTCAGCGAGAGAGGAGGAGGCAACAACTGGAATGATGAGCACGAAGTTTGGCTAGTCTCGCAAGCGTGTTAAAGCAACGTTCGAGCTCGATGACACATTTACCACACAAGAAAGCTGTAAGGAAATCAATATTTCTTTGGGATTCGTTAAAACCATGTGTTGAATCCCTATTTTTACGGGATTATTATTTAATTAATGCATTTAATTTGTATTATTAATTCAGATATTTATTTGAATTTAAATATTTGATTTTAACTTCCCTGAATTGGAAGGAAGATATTCCTACAACCATGTCTATAAAGTAGCCTGGACTTGTTCATTTGTATTTACGCACAATTTTGTACTAAGAAGAGACTCTGCCAAATTGCTCACTCGAAGCTTTTGCACAGAGTTCATAATAATAGTGACTGAACCACATTAAAAACATTTGATTTCTTCTATTCTTCCTAATTCAATTGTTTATTGCTCTACATAATTCAGTTGACGAAAAACGGCATCAACAAGGTGCAATAACATTTGTGGAGAGAGGAGAAGAGAGAGAATTTTTTTTTTTTAAATTATCTGTTGTAAAAAACAAAAAATAATCTTTAATTAATCAGTTAAAAATATTAAATATTTTTTTTGTTTTTTAACAATTAAAATATATATTCATATTACTTTTTAGTTTAAAAAATATTTTTTTTAAAAAATATATTAAAAGGACCAGATATAAATTAATATACTTGTGTTGACGTGGTTCTTTTCCAACAGGTAATTAAGAAAAGAAGAGGAAGGGATTAGTGCTTATGTTGAACCGAAATAGATGAATGATCTTGGAAATGGAATGGTGACACAAAAATACGTTTTTTTAGGTGGTTCAAAGGTTAAAATCCTTCTACTCCACCAGTCAGTATTATTACTATATACTTGGTATTCTTTTACAGGGTATTTCTTACACAGTAGAATTCAACCCTTTGTAACTCCCAGGGTCTCCATATTTATAGGAGAGGGCACCTGGGAGTTGGTAAGAAGGTCATCCCGTGACCTTCTTACCTATCATGTCAACTCTGTGACATTCATGATTAATTCCTAAAACCTGACACATAAGTGTGGTCTAATCAATAAGTAAGGGGATAATGGGTCGCACGGCCCAACCCAGTCGTGGATGTCTGAATACGCATGTTCATGCTGCGTGTCCGAGAAGTCAGGGATATATCAGACACGTGATGTCTGATATATGCACATTTACCTTGCGTGGTTGACTTTATAAAGGGTCACAGCCTCCAGCCCTAGCTCGTACCACGAGCTGGATTCTTCCCTCGACCTGTGGCCTTCAGAGTCCAGACTCAGTCCTTAAGTAATCTTGGCGACCCTTAGGTTACCTCGAGCTAAGGAGGTAGGATCTTTCGATGTCAGCTCCGGTCTTGGGGATGTCCACGTGGTAGTCATGATTAGGTCGTATCTCAACTCGCTAACAGCCCGTGGGAAAATCAGGGCGTTCATCTGCCCCCCAAGCCCCTGCTCATGGTACACGATGTCGTGTAGGGAAACAGGAGGGGCTTTTAGGCTTCCCCATGAACTCTTCATATTCCTCATTCTGCGCAGGCGCCGAATACGTGGAACATCATGTTTGGTGACGGTACGTGTTCCGAGAACCGCATTTAATGGCCTAGCCTATACTCAGCCGTCGTTTCGTCTTTCGAGTGGAGGGCCTTAGATCCTACATCAGGGCAATCCAACGACCCTCTTCACGTGGCCCTTCACGTATATAAAAAGGGGTGGCCACCTTACGCATGGGCCACCCATTCATTTGAGATTTTTCAGAAATCTTCTTCTTCTTATCTCTTCATTATCTTCAAAAGAGAAACCCTCTTCTTTCCGATCGCCATTCCTAGCGCTCAAGAAGTTCAGGCGTAAGGGCTCCTTCGAAGCTTTGGAACCAACTACTCCAACGAAGCCCCAACGCAGGCGATCCCTTCATCCTCTTCTCAACCAGAAAACTCTGTAAGTCTCCTGACTGTGCATGTTTTGAAATTATTTTTCACTGTAGCTTAGGTAAATATTTACTGTAGCCGCATGCAAGGGTTTGCTGGTTTTTTGTGGGCATGAAGGGTGAAAGCCTTTTAGGTTAGAGCATCTTTGCAGTAGAACATCACTTAGGAGCATGGTTTACAGGATGCATTTCTGGGGAAAATTTCTGGGTAGGATTTTTGGTATGCTGGTTTAAAGTATTCAGTATTTTGGGTGCAAAACCGGGTAGCTTAGGGGACACGCTTCACAGGCGGTTTTGCCTTCCTTGCCTACTGAAACTTTCCTTCCAAGGAAAATTCTATCCTGACCCTCCTGACACACGAATTCTAAGTAATCGGGGATCTGTTGGGAGCACAGGCGCATGTTCATAGAACCGCGTGGTCTCACTCTCCACAGGCTGGGCTTACCTCAGCTCGTGCAAAGAACACTCCTTTTCATTCTTCCTTATGCTTAGGTCGCCTTTTCTGAAATCTTTTCTTTTGTTCGCTAGGCGACCAGATGGCACCGAAGAAGAACGCTCCAAAGAGGACCGCTGGCAGCTCGGCCTCCCAACAAGACAAAGGAAAGGAGGTGATGGCCGAATCCCCGATTCCCAACTTCGGGCCAGCAGTGGAACGGGAGCTCGAGGTGGCCCCCGACGCGTTCTTTGAGGTGGAGAGGATCGTCTCAAAGATTGCTGACCAGGCGAGGGTAAACAAAATATTCCTCTCCCATAAAATCGAGCTGGGGAGAGAATCTATGATTGCCCGACCTCCCATAGAAGGCGAGCGGAGCTGTGCGCTACATGACGAGGCGTTCACGGCCTGGAGCGACGAACATTTCAAGGCGGGGGCCTTCCTCCCGTTGGACCAGTACTTCGCCGATTTCCTCAACTTCGTGAGGTTGGCCCCATTCCAGCTCCCCCCCAACTCTTACCGTTTGTTGGCGGGGTTAAGATACTTGTTCTTGAAACAGGAGTGGGAGGTTCCCACTCCTGCGGACATCCTGTATTTCTTCTGCCTCAAGGCCAGCCCGGAGCAGCGGGGACGAGGCAACGGGTTTTATTACTTAACCCGGTTCCCCAACACGGCTGCGGTCATCGAGCTGCCCAGCCACCCTAACGACTTCAAAGATCAATTCTTTATGTCGACGGGGTTCCGAAACTGTGAGCTGCACTACTTCAACCGTCCTCGTAAGTGCCTTTCAACCTTAGCTCGTAAGTTAAGTATCTGTTAGCTTCCCCTATATCCATCTCTGACTTAGGATAATTCTGCAGCTATCTTTGCGAGGACAGAGAAGTCAATGATCCTCGGCAGCCAGTACGAGATACTGGCAGGCTTGCCCCCCAGTGAAAAGGACTATCGTCAGCTCGTGACACACGAGACGATGCTGGCATGTAAGCTGATCTCCGAAGGCCAAACTCTGAACTTGAGGAGGCCCCGGGCGCTTCCCCCAGCCTGTGATATGAGGCCTATCATCGTGGAGGTGGTCGCGGGGGATGAAGATGAGGAGGACAAGGAGGACGAAGTGCCCCTCGTGAGGACGAAGAAGCGGGCGTTGGAGGTCGCCCAAAGAACGGACAAGGAGAGGATCCGGTCCGGAGCAGCCGCGGGTCCTTCTGACCAAGGTAACCCTTACATGTTTAGGAACTTAGATAGGGCCACTGCCGACCCCTGGCTAGCTAGGTATAATCCCAAACAGATCGTCCAACGCCATCCAAGTGACCCAGACTTAGATGAAACCCTGCTTCACTGCGTCGACCAGCTCGTGTTGGATTACGAAAGTAGTCGTCCTAGGGGTACCATAGTTGTAGACAACACCCTAGCCTTTAGGTCTGTCCTATTCGAGGAGTATGGGACTAACCTTCAGTCATGGCCATCACTCCGAGAGGGCACCGTAGCTCCGGGTCTTAGGCAATATGTAGAAGAGTCTAGTCCTGAGCCAGCCTCGGATCCAGAACTTGCGCCAGCTCGAGAAGTAATTGACTTAGATCCTCCCGCAGAAGCTCCGGGGCCGATGGTCGTAACCATAGATTCTTCTTCTAGCTCGGGGGGTAGGATTCCCTTTAGTATATATATATACTTGAATTTCTCTTTTTCCCCCTTTGTTTTTGATTTTGCATGACTGCTAACTTTTGGACTAACCATATCTTTGTTTTGACAGAAGAGATGTCTCAGCCTAGAGGAAAGAGTCTGCGAGCTGCGTTCGCCTGGGGGAACTCCTCAGCCAAGGCCTCTGGGCCCAAAATGAAAAAGCTCCAGACGTCGAAGAAAGCCGCCGGGACCCCAACCAAGTCTCCTGCAAAGGAGAAAGAGCAGCCCCCAGCCGCCCAGGTCGTGGAAACTTTTCCTCCTGCTGCAGGGGGGAGCAGCATGCCCCCACCCCCTCCGCGAGCTCCGGCCTTCGTCCAGGACACAGGGGCGGAGCCCGGGGCTTCAACAATTGCACTTTCCGAGGTGCGCATCCCGGTTGACCCCCAGGACCTGGAGAAGATTCAGAGGCCTTCCGGGGGATGGTGTATGAGACGGCGAACTACACCGTTAGCCACATCTACAAATTCAACGAGAGGGAGCTCAGGGCCATCGAAACAAGGAGCTCGGTGGGCGTGCTGGAATCTTCATTGGGCATGGCCCTAATGGTAAGCTGACCTTACCCTTTTATGGTTTTTGATTATCATGCCTTGCCCTGTTTTTCCTTTCTCCCTTCTCTTTTTCTCTAAGGAAGTTGCCTCTCCATTTTCGTAGAGCGCTGCTGCCCTTCACCGGAGCATAGCCAGGACCAAGGCCCAGCTCGAGGATATGAGGAGCGAGCATCAGGCGGCTGTGGCCACCCACCAGACTTCCTTGCAGACGGCTAAGGATGCCCTGGCGGCCGCGCAAGCCAAGCTGGAAGAAGCCCGCCCCAAGCTACAAGAGCTCGAGACTACCAAAGCTGCCCTCGCCACTGCACGGGCAGACCTAGACACTGCGAAGGCTGAGGCCAAGGTCGCCCTGGAGGCCGATCAGGCAACTTCAGGCACCGCCATGGAGGACATGTCCTACCATTGCTGGGCCTATAACCCGGACGACAACTTCTCCTTCTTGGCAGCGGACGTCTGGGAGCCCTTGCTGGAGGGGTTTAAAGCTCGCCTCGAGAAAGAAGCACCTTCCGAGACCGGGGAAGTCTCCGGCACAGCTGAGCAGGGCGAGACGGTTACCTCCTAGGGGCCAACTGGTGGAGCCTAGGGCCTTTCCATTTTTCTCCCACCCTTTTATTATTCTTATTTTTTGTTGTAATTTTTGCATGAGGTGTTTCCACCTCGAGACAATTAATTTTTTCTTTAAATTGGATTACTCCCTTTTGCCTCTATGCATTTTAGTTACTATTTTGAAAAACTTAGTTCGCATTAATTTTTACCAATATCTCGTGCTCTTTAAGAAGAACAACGATCAATCGATTTAAATTAATTTCTAAGTTTTATGACCTGGTTATGTCCAGGAACTTAATTTGAAAACTTAGTTCGTGTTAATTTTTATCAATATCTCGTGCTCTTTAGGAAGAACAACGATCAATCGATTTAAATTAACTTCAAAGTATTATGACCTGGTTATATCCAGGAGCTTAATTTGAAAACTTAGTTCGTGTTAATTTTTTATCAATATCCCATGCTCTTTAAGAAGAACAACGATCAATCGATTTAAATTAACTTCTAAGTTTTATGACCTAGTTATATCCAGGAACTTAATTTGAAAACTTAGTTCATGTTAGTTTTTTATCAATATCTCGTGCTCTTTAAGAAGAACAACGATCAATCGATTTAAATTAACTTCTAAGTTTTATGACCTGGTTATATCCAGGAACTTAATTTGAAAACTTAGTTCGTGTTAATTTTTTATCAATATCTCGTGCTCTTTAAGAAGAACAACGATCAATCAATTTAAATTAACTTCTAAGTTTTGAGGCAACCTGGTTAAATCCAGGATAGGACTTAGTTCGCGTTAACCCTTATCAATATCTCGCGTTTTTTAAGAAGAACAACGATCAATCTATTTAAATTAACTTCTAAGTTTTATGACCTGGTTATATCCAGGAACTTAATTTGAAAACTTAGTTCGTGTTAATTTTATCAATATCTCGTGCTCTTTAAGAAGAACAACGATCAATCGATTCAAATTAACTTCTAAGTTTTGAGGCAACCTGGTTAAATCCAGGATAGGACTTAGTTCGCGTTAATCCCTTATCAATATCTTGCGGTTTTTAAGAAAAACAACAATCAATCGATATGAATCAACTTCTAAGTCTTTAAGGCGACCTGGTTATATCCAGGTACCATATGCCCCCCAAGTAACTGGGAAAGGGACTTTTGTGGTTACTTTAGATTACACTTGTAAATATGTACAATCATAAACGAAAAGTTAATTCTCATTGCTTAATACATAAAAAAATGGCCTTTTAGGCCTTACAAGGGAATCATTGATAATATCTCTCCAAATGGATGGCGTTCCAAGTCCGTGGGACTGCCCCTCCATCAAGACGAGCTAATTTGTAAGTTCCTTCTTTAATGACCTCGATGACTTGATATGGCCCTTCCCAGTTCGGTCCCAATACTCCATCTTTGGGATCCTTGCCGGCTAAGAAAACTCTCCTGAGGACCAGGTCGCCAACGCTAAAGGCATGCTTCTTGACTTTAGAGTTGAAATAGCGAGTGATTTTCTGCTGATAATGGGCGAGCTGGAGTTGCGAATCTTCTGTCTTTCATCAACCAAGTCAAGGGAAGCGCAAAGTAGCCTGTGGTTGCGAACCTGGTCATATGACTGGACCCTATGCGAAAGTAGCTTAACCTCCACGGGGAGGACTGCCTCACTCCCAAAGGTCAGGGAAAAAGGAGTATGACTCGTAGGAGTCCGATGCGAGGTCCGGTATGCCCAGAGAACCTGGGGGAGCTATTCTGGCCAGACCCCCTTCGCTTCGTCTAGTCTCTTCTTGAGGCTCGCCTTTAGAGTCTTGTTGACAGCCTCGACCTGGCCATTCGCCTGAGGATAGGCCACGGAGGAGAAGCTTTTCACAATTCCGTGCCTTTCACAAAACTCGGTGAACAGGTCGTTGTCGAACTGAGTCCCATTGTCGGAAACGATTTTCTTGGGCAGCCCGAATCGGCAGATAATGCTCTTAACCACGAAGTTAAGGACTTTTTTGGAGGTTATCGTTGCCAAAGGTTCAGCCTTAGCCCACTTTGTAAAGTAGTCGATGGCCACCACGGCGTAACGGACCCCGCCCTTTCCAGTAGGGAGGGTGCCAACCAAGTCGATCCCCCAAACTGCAAACGACCATGGGGACGAGATCATCTTCAGCTCGACTAGGGGAGCTCGGGCAACTGTGGTGAATCGCTGGCACTTGTCGCACTTCTTCACGTATGAGATCGAGTCCTTGGACAGAGTGGGCCAATAATATCCTTGCCTCAGGACCTTTAAGGCCAAGCTTTGCCCCCCAATGTGATCTCCGCAAAAACCCTCATGCACTTCCTGCAGAATGGCCTTTGCTTCGTCTGGAAGAACACACCGTAGGAGAGGTAGGGAGTGCCCACGTTGGTATAACACCCCATCTACTACCGTATACCTGGGAGCTTGATATAGTACTCATCGCGCATCATTACGCCCTTCAGGTAGCTTTCCCTCGACGAGATACTCAAGGATGGGGGTCATCCAGGTTGGCCTGGCGTCGATCATCTCGACCTCCATCCTAACTTCTTCTATACTTGGTTTCTCCAAGAATTCTATCGGCACTAACCCCAAGGTCTCCGTCTCCCCGGAGGTGGCGAGCTTGGCAAGAGCATCTACGTTAGCGTTCTGCTCCCGAGGTATCTGCTCGATCGAGCCTCGCCCAAACGTGGATAGTTCCACTCTTACCTTTGCTAGGTAGGCAGCCATCTTGGGTCCTCGTGCTTGATACTCGCCCAGAACCTGGTTTACCACAAGCTGGGAGTCACTGAAGCACTGGACGGAGCTCGCCTTCAGCTCCTGGGCTATCCTTAGCCCGGCTAGCAAAGCTTCGTACTCGGCCTCGTTGTTGGAGGCCTTGAATCCGAATCTCAGCGCCGAGTGGAATCTATGTCCCTCAAGGGATATCAAAATGATTCCAGCTTCGGAGCCATTCTCGTTGGATGAACCATCCACGAAGATCCTCCATGACGCCGAGGCTGAGGTGACCTGGGGTGAGTCTTCTGCAGGATCCTCCCGAAATCCTGTGCACTCTGCTACGAAATTGGCCAGGGCCTGACTTTTTATAGCAGTTCGTGGGGTGTACAGAATCTCGAACTGACTGAGTTCGATTGCCCACTTTAACAAGCGTCCTGATGCTTCAGGTTTTTGCAAAACCTACCTTAAAGGATGATCGGTCATGACGTGTATTGAGTGGGACTGGAAGTACGGCCTGAGCTTTCGCGAGGCTGTGATAAGGCAGAATGCCAATTTCTCCATCAATGGGTACTGGGATTCAGCTCCGAGAAGTCTCTTGCTGATATAGTAAACTGGTTTCTGAACCCGGTCTTCTTCCCGGACTAATACAGCACTAGCTGCATCCTTTGTGACAACTAGGTAGAGAAAAAGAGGCTCTCCTACTTTTGGTTTGGATAATACGGGTGGCTCGACCAGATGTGCCTTCAGGTCGAGGAAAGCGCTTTTGCACTCTTATGTCCATTCGAACTTCTTATTTCCTCGGAGCAGGTTGTAGAATGGCAAGCACTTATCGGTGGACTTTGAAATAAACCGATTGAGGGCTACCTCCCTTCCTGTCAGGCCTTGGACATCCTTGCGCGACCTGGGTAAGGGGAGCTCGAGCAATGATCTGATCTTGTCAGGGTTTGCCTCGATTCCTCGGGTATAAACGATGAAACCCAGGAATTTCCCCGCTGCAACCCCAAAAGTGCACTTCTGTGGATTAAGCCTCATGCCATACTCCCGTAGTATCTTGAAGCATTCTTCCAGGTCGGAAACATGGTTATCGGCAGTCTTTGACTTGACTAGCATGTCATCAACGTACACTTCCATGTTCTTCCCAATCTGGTTTGCGAACATTCTGTTTACTAACCTTTGATACGTAGCATCGGCGTTCTTCAGCCCGAATGGCATGACCTTGTAACAATAAACGTTAGTCGGGGTCATGAAGCTGGTGTGCTCCTGGTCTGCCGGATTCATGGCGATCTGATTGTAGCCTGAGTACACGTCCATAAAGGACATGAGCTCGTGCCCCGCCGTGGCATCCACCAGTTGGTCAATCCTTGGCAATGGAAAACAATCCTTGGGGCAGGCTTTATTCAGATCGGAGAAGTCGATGCAGGTCCGCCACTTCCCGTTGGGCTTCGGGACCAGCACGGGGTTGGTGACCCAAATCAGAAACTTGGCTTCACGGATAAAGCCGCATTTTTTGAGCCGGGCTACTTCTTCCTCTAAGGCTTCAGCCCGGGTTGTTCTTAGGCGTCTCTGCTTCTGGGACTTTATAGGGACGCTTTTATCCAGATGAAGGGTGTGCATGATGACACTCGGGCTGATTCCCACCATATCCTCATGGGACCACACAAACACATCCAGGTTATCCCGCAGAAATTTATTCAGCTTCGCCTTCCTCTTGCTACAGAGGTTTTTCCCGAGCTTGACCATCCGTGATGGGTTCTGCGGATCGATGTTTACTTCTTCGAGCTCCTCAATAGCCTGGAGCTCGGATCTATCCTCGCCTATTCGGGGGTCGATATCCTCACTTAAGACAATACTTTCCCCTTCAGCGCTTTGAGGTTTTTCAATCTCAAGATCAGCTAAAGGTTCCTGAGATTCCTCTCCACCACCTTGGATGGCCATTGCTAGCCGCCCGGATTTCGATTTTCCCTTCATGGAAATGCTGTAGCATTCCCTGGCAGCAAGCTGATCGCCACGTATAGTGCATATTCCCGTGGAAGTAGGGAATTTCATCGCGAGGTGGCGAATGGAAGTGACGACCTCAAAAGCTATGAGTGTGGGTCATCCCAAAATTGCGTTGTATGCAGCGGAGCAGTCGATGACCACAAACTCGAGGAGTTTGGAGACTGTCCGAGGTCCTTCTCCTAGGGTGATCACCAGCTCGATAGTCCCTATAGCTGCTGATCCTTCTCTTGAAAAACCATACAGCATCATGGAGGTCGCCTTCAGCTCGGCGACAGTCAAACCCATCTTCTCCAATGTGGACCGGAATAGGAGGTTTACCGAGCTCCCATTGTCGATCAGCACCCTCCTAACCCTCCGATTAGCGAGCTGAACTGCTACGACTAGAGGGTCGTTGTGAGGGAGCTGGACATGGTTGGCATCTTCTTCAGTAAAAATAATTGGTTGCTTCTCCAATCACTGTTGTTTTGGCAGACGCTGCTCCGGGACGAACTCTACTCCATTATGCACCTTGATTTCGTTTACGTACCTCTTCTGGGCACCCTGCTCGCGCCAACTAAATGCGGACCTCCAAAGATGGTGGATATCTCCCCTCCTATTACGGGAGGAGGGACTTCCTGATCTACCCGAGACCCGGGCTGACTGACCGGGACTTCTGGAGCAGGTCGACTTGCTGGAACCCTGTTCCGTGCATACTGAGCCAAGGGGCCAGCTCGGATGAGAGTCTCAATCTCATCTTTCAAATACCTACAATCAACGGTATTGTGGCCAACATCGTTGTGAAAACAGAAAAACTTGGAGGCGTCTCTCTTCCCCTTTTGGTGCTTCAACGGCTCCGGCTTCTTCCAGGGGAGGCGAGTAGAGTTAGCTACGAAGATATTCTCCCTAGACTGGGTGAGCTTTGTATAAGTCACGTAGACGGGCTTGAACTTGTCTACGGACTTATTCTTCTTTGGGCCGTGCTGGCTGCCCTCGCCGTTCCCCTTTCTTTTGCCTCCACCGAGCTGGTTATTCTGTGTGACGTTTTGGGTCACTGCCACGACCTCCGTCCCCACTCCAGCGGGCTTCTCAGGGACCTGGCTGGTTCCTGCAGCTGAGGCTTCGGCCTCCTCCAAGTTGATCCATTCCTGGGCCCTATTAAGGAACTCGTTCACTATGCTAACTCCCTTCCTTTGTATATCTTTCCAGAGTTCCCCTCCGACGAGGATTCCAGTTCTCAAGGCCATGAGCTTGGAGCTATCATCCGCGTCTCTGGCCCGAGCAGCGACGTTCGCGAATCTGCTCAGGTAAGCCTTCAGAGTTTCGTCGGGCTGCTGCCTTGCGTTAGCCAGAGAATCGGCCTTGACGCGGGCAGCCTGGGAGGCTCGGAATGCCCTTTTGAAATCAGCCGAGAAAGTCTTCCAGGAGCTGATTGACTGTCTTTTGCTTTGCTTGAACCACTGCCTGGCTGGTCCAGGCAGTGTGGAAGGAAAGATCAAACATCTCAGCTCGGAGCCAATGTTGTGGGCCATCATCAGGGTGTTGAACATCCCCAGATGATCCGACGGATCTCCATCCCCATTGAATTTGGACAGGTGCGGCATATGGAAACCGGGTGGGTAAGCCGTTGCTGCTATGCTAGGGGCGAAGAGCTCCATCTCGTCCCCCTAATCATACTCATCTTTCTCTTTCTCCAACAGGAGCTTCCTCATCAGCTCCTCCATCTGAGCCAGGCGCTCGAGGGTTTTGTCCTGATTTCCTTGGTTATTCCGAGGCTGTTCAACAGCTCCGGATCCATTGTACATATTTGGTGGGTTATTGCCCCTCCTATCTTGAGATAGGTTATTTGGGGCATGTACTTCGGACAGGTCTCCCCTTGAGCGAGCATGGCTGTCACCTCCTACCGGCTCCCCTCTATGGGAGTTAAGGCGATCTCGCAGGTCGCCCCCTGGGTGGTTTGAGGACTTTGTGCCGAACTTAAACGCTGACGCAGGTCTCGGCCAGAAAGGTCACTCCGACGACTGTCGGTCCAGTAGCTCCTGTTAGAGAGGCTCAGAGTCCGCCTTTGGTGGTGAGGATCCGGGCTTTCTCTCGGCGCCCTACTACTTCGGGAAGGTCCGACTGATGGCGAGTTTCTCCTGCTACTTCCGTAGGCTGGAATATCTCGGATGGGCTGAGGAGGAGATGGATACCTTATTGGAGATGGAGGATGCCTGACAGGAGAGGCGATCCTGGTTCTGTCAGGACGGATGAAGTTAGGTGGGGGCCTTTCGGCCCTACCAACCTGCGGGTCCCGCGCCTGGCGATCTGGACGAGGTGCAGGACAGCTGTTGGGGACGGGCTGATGCTGTGAGCCCTCCCCGGATCTCCTTCTGGAATTTCCTTGAGCTCTCCTGGGCGCGCTCGAGGCTGGTTGGGAGCTGGGAATTGAAGTTCTGACCGAACGGCTGTACTGTTGTTGTTCGGCTCTAGGCATTTCTCCGAAGTTTGCCTCTCGATGATACGATGAAGGAATAGAGTTGGCTGTCGGAAGTCTGTCTGAGCGGCTATGCCTGGACCGATTATCTCGGCGGGACTTAGGAGCCTCGCCTTGCCTCTCTCTGACGTTAGCGTCGGTTGTAAGAGGGAGTAGTCGGGCCAACACATCCTTGATCTGCTGATTAGCTATTGCTAGCTGGCTCCTCAGCTGAGCATTCTCCATCTCCACCGCAGTGTAATAACCTGGGTTTGGATTAGGTGGCTGGGGCGCCGAACTTCCAGTGTCATCTTGGCCCGCCGGCTGTTTTCCTGGCCACTGTTGGACCTCTGGAATTTGTTCACCGGGGACGACGATATGATGAGCCTCCTGCCCATCATGCTGTTCCGTCTCGTTACCGTGTCTGGATCGAGTAGTCACCATAGTTGGATGTTTGCGACAACACCAATCTAACTTGCTCTCAATGAAAGCACCAAACTGTTGACGCGGTTCTTCGCCAACAGGTAATTAAGGAAAGAAGAGGAAGGGATTAGTGCTTATGTTGAACCGAAATAGATGAATGATCTTGGAAATGGAATGGTGACACAAAAATACGTTTTTTAGGTGGTTCAAAGGTTAAAATCCTTCTACTCCACCAGTCAGTATTATTACTATATACTTGGTATTCTTTTACAGGGTATTTCTTACACAGTAGAATCCAACCCTTTGTAACTCCCAGGGTCTCCATATTTATAGGAGAGGGCACCTGGGAGTTGGTAAGAAGGTCATCCCGTGACCTTCTTACCTATCATGTCAACTCTGTGACATTCATGATTAATTCCTAAAAACTGACACATAAGTGTGGTCTAATCAATAGGTAAGGGGATAATGGGCCGCACGGCCCAACCCAGTCGTAGATGTCTGAATACGCACGTTCATGCTGCGTGTCCGAGAAGTCAGGGATATATCAGACACGTGATGTCTGATATATGCACGTTTACCTTGCGTGGTTGACTTTATAAAGGGTCACAGCCTCCAGCCCTAGCTTGTACCACGAGCTAGATTCTTCCCTCGACCTGTGGCCTTCAGAGTCCAGACTCAGTCCTTAAGTAATCTTGGCGAACCCTTAAGTTACCTCGAGCTAAGGAGGTAGGATCTTTTGATGGCAGCTCCGATCTTGGGGATGTCCACGTGGTAGTCATGATTAGGCCGTATCTCAGCTCGCTAACAGCCCGTGGGAAAATCAGGGCGTACAACTTGTTTAAACATTTTTCAACAAAATTAAAATCACTTAAATCATTAAATTTGAGAGCATTTGAGTCGTTATATATAAAAAGTGTTTACTAAATTTGAGCACAAGGGACTTTTTTGACTCATTTTACAAAATAGGGTACCTAATAGGTATTTTTCGCATTAGATGGTACGAAATTTGTATTTTAATGAAACACGTGTACCAAATAAATATATTCCCAATAAAAAATAATATTTATAAAACAAATTACATACACAAAAAAAAAAAGTCTACCAAAAAAAATTCCACAAAAAAAATAATACAAAAGAAATTACTAAATTACTTAATGAACCTACTAAAATTGAGAATGACATATAATAACTATACATGACACGTTAATTGTATAAAGATTATTTGGTTTCTGTATATATAAAACTTGCCATGTAAATTTTTGTAAAAATAAAAATGCACACTTAAATTAGAATTGTGGAATAGTGTGAGAATAGTAGAATAAAATGGTATCCGGTAAAATTATGTGATCCAGTACCACGTATGTAGAACGAATGACTGTGTAAGAACTTATCTATACAAAGAACCTCAACAGAGCACACAAGGAAATGAGAGTAGAGACTTTGCAAAAGTTACAAAGCTCTAGAAATTGATTTTCATTTATAGAAAAAAAGTTTACAAGTTGAGCTGTAATTACAGCTAAAGAAAGAAACAATTAGTTACAAGAATCAAGAATGGAAAACTGATTTAACAAATCTGTTAAGTAACTAAAATGTCGTTTTCTTCCTTAATACCCCCCTCAAGCGGAAGGGTGTTGGACACACTTTGAGCTTGTGCTTCAAGTAAGTAAAACGATCAATACACAGACTTACAAAAGCACATCGACAATTTGATCAATGGAAGGAACATATCTGACCTCTAGCTATTTTGCCAAAATTTGATCTCTGACAAAATGAAGATCTATTTCAATATGCTTCGAGCGAGCATGAAAGACAGGGTTGGCTGCAAGAGTGGCAACTCATTGATTGTCAACCCAAATTATAGGAGAAGCATGGAGTTGAACATGTAGTTCAGTTAGTACAGAAGTAAGCCATTTGATTTCAGCAGTTGTATTAGCAAGTGATCTAAATTCACTCTCAGTGCTCGATCTAGCTACGACATGCTGCTTTTTGGATGACCAGGAAATAAGATTTTGTTAATAGTCAGAAAATAACGTCAAAACGTTACAGAATGATGTTTCAGTTTCCTAAAGTCTATAGAAATTATCTTTTATTGTATTTATGTTGTATTAAAGATAGTTTGATGTGTAAATCTGTATATAAGCCTAAGTTCTAGTTTGTAAAAATACACAGAAATAAGAAAACATTTTCTTCTCCTCACCATTTTTTATGGTATCAGAGTCAGGTTTTTTTTCTTTCTATCCTCTATGATCGGCTCCTGGCAGCTTCTTTAACTCCAGGCGACAGCTCCGGCGCTCCAGGTGGTTGTCGCAACTTCCCGCGACATCTTCGATGCTCCAGGCGGCTTCTGCAACTTCCGGTGTCATCTTCGGCGCTCCAGGAGGTCTGCAACTCCAAGGGCAATCTCTGTCCAGTCCGGCTCTCTGTCCAACCCTCCTTGACAACCTCGGTCTAGTTCAGTCTCAGTCGATTAGGTGATACATCCCCACTTTTCAGCCAACCCTTCCTTATCACTCTCGCATTTTCCTGCCAGAAAACAAATTTATTAATTGATAATCCCCACTTGTTAGCCAACCCTAGCCACGTGTCATCATGTCAAGCAGTAATGAAATCTCTCTCAAACTAGTGGGCCTAACTTAAATCCAGCCCAAAGTCAGTCCTTTGGCTCCATTTATAGTCATGATACCAGCTCTCTCCACATCACAACCCACAAACTTGATGGTAGAAACTATTTACAGTGGGCACAGTCAGTAACGTTAGTCATTTGTGGACGTGGAAAACTCGGATATCTCACCGGTGACCTTCCTGTCCCTCCATTAACTGACTCAACCTACAAGGTATGGCAGGCTGAGAATTCAATTGTACTTGCATGACTTATAAATTCAATGGATCCAAAGATCAGTCGCAGGTATTTATTTTTTAAAATTGCTAAGGAAGTATGAGATGCTACAAAAAAGATGTACTCTGATCTTGGGAATGCCTATCAGATTTTTGAAATTTGTACCAAACTCAAAGAAATCAAGCAAGGTAATCACACTGTTACCCAATATTTTTCAAACTTACAAGACCTATGGCAGGAACTCGGTTTGTATTTGGATACCACTCCTTTTTGTGCTATCTGCACCACTCTTCAGCGCCAACAATTAGAAAAAGAGCGGGTCTTTGAATTTCTTACTGGGTTGAACAGTAATCTTGATGAATTTTGGGGTCGTTTCGTGAGTCGTTCTTCGTTTCCTAACATTGAAGAAGCTTTCTCTGAGGTCAGACGTGAAGAAGCACATCGTCGCGTCATGCTCACTACTCAAGAATTTCTGCCCGTAGAGAGTTCAGCTCTTGTCTCAAAATCTAGTCCACCACTGTTTGGCAGATCAAATCCTGATCTTCGACCTAATCGCAAGGGTGATCGACCTTGGTGTGATCACTGTCAACGTCATGGTCACACTCGCTCCACTTGTTGGGAAATTCATGGAAAACCACCAAATTGGACTCCCCATCGCCAAAATGACAGAAAGGCCTACCAAACCCAGTCTGAGAATAACACTACTCATAGCGGTATTGCTGCCCTTTCATTCAGTAAGGAACAAGTCGAACATTTATACACACTCCTTGGTCAATCCTCCATAAAACCCAAATCTGGTCCTGAGTCTCATAGTGCTTATGTTGCACACTCTGGTAATTTCTCTTCCGCTTCCCATACACCATGGATCATCAATTCAGGGGCAACTGATCACATGACAGGTTTACTTCATTTGTTTGATTCTTATAGTCCCTGCTCTACTGCCTCTAGTGTTAAGATTGCAGATGGTACTCACTCACCTATTGTAGGCATTGGCACCATAAAACTGTCTACTGATTTATTTCTTAAATCAGTTATCTTTGTTCCTTCTTTAAAATGCAACTTAATCTCTGTTCAAAAATTAACCTCTGATAATCACTTTCTTGCTAAATTTATGTCTGATTCTTGTCAATTTTAGGATCTATCATCGGGGAGGACGATTGGCAGTGCTAGGATTCGTGATGGACTTTATTTCTTTCAGCACCCGAACAAAGAGTTGCCTTACCTGCACTGTTTAACTTCAAGTTCTATTTCTAATTCATCTTTTGATGCAACTTCTCAAAAAATTATGTTGTAGCATTGTCGACTTGGACATCCAAGTTTTTTATATTTAAGACATTTGTTTCCTTCTTTGTTTATAAATAAAAATGTTGCGGATTTTCAATGTGATATTTTCCAACTTGCTAAACATACTCGTGTTTCATTTCCTCACAAACTGTATACACCCTCTAGCCCTTTCTCTCTTATTCATAGTGACGTATGGGGACCATCTAATGTCACGACTTATTCTGGTAAACGTTGGTTTATTACATTCATTGATGACCATACACGAATTACTTGGGTGTACCTTCCTAGGCACAAATCTGAAACCTGTCAGGTATTCCAAAACTTCCACAAAATGATCCAAACACGTTACCAGACATCTATTCGGACACTTCGTACCGATAACGGTACTGAATACTTCAATACCACTCTTGGTCCCTATCTTCTACAAAATGGGATTATTCACAAGAGCTAGTGTGTAGATACTCCGCAACAGATTGGAGTAGCCGAAAGGAGAAATCGTCACCTCTTAGAAGTAGCCCGTGCTATCATGTTCAACATGAATGTCCCAAAATATCTTTGGGGCGATGCTGTACTCACTGCTACTTATCTAATCAATCGCCTTCCCAGTCGGCCTCTTCAATTCAAGACACCATATTCTATTCTTTAGTTTCTGTATCCTCACATTTCCACAAATACTCTGCCAGTTAAAGTCTTTGGGTGCACCACCTTTGTCCATGTGCACTCCCAACACCAAAGTAAACTTGATCCTAAAGCCATAAAAATAGTTTTCCTAGGATATTCTCCTACACAGAAAGGCTATCGCTGTTACTATCCCCTCACCAAGAAAATCTACATCTCCCATGATGTAACTTTTTTTCGAAAATACTCCATACTTCACTCCCACTTCGCTTTAGGGGGAGCATATTCATCACGAGCAAGAAGCTCAGTGGTCTTGGGGTTTAGAATTACTCCTAGATGTGTCCTTTCCTCCAGTGAATGAAATCATTCCCGAACCAGAAAATCTTCCACCTTCTTCTCACGACTCTCAAAATCAAAACATGCAGAAAGAAATTCGGGTGTATACCAGAAGAGAAAGAAATAAACAAGTGACGAATTCTCATCACAGTCAAGAGGCCGATCCAGTGATAGAACCACCTCAGTTAAAAGATTCAGGTACTCTACCCTCAAACACTCAATCAGATCTAGATATTCCTATTGCTTTAAGAAAATGAAGTAGATCTTGCACCCAACACCCTATTTCAAAATTCATCTCTTATGCAAAATTATCATCTCCATTTAAAGCTTTTACCACTAGTCTATCAGATGTTGTGATTCCCAGGAATATCAATGAAGCACTTGGTACTCCTCAATGGAAGACAGCAGTTCTCGAAGAGATGAAAGCACTTTAGCAGAATGGTACTTTGCGATTAGTGGAGTTACCACCAGATAAGAAAGTAATAGGGTGCAAGTGGGTGTTCACAGTCAAATATAATGTAAATGGATCTATTGAGAGGTACAAAGCTCGGTTAGTTGCCAAGGGTTTTACTCAAACCTACGGAATTGACTACACTGAAACATTCGCTCCGGTTGCCAAACTCAATACCATCAGAGTATTGCTCTCGCTTGCAGTCAACTTAAATTGGGAATTGCATCAACTTGATGTAAAAAATGCATTCTTAAATGGTGAGCTGGAAGAAGAAGTGTACATGAGTCAGCCTCCGAGTTTTGAAGAATCTCCCAATACAACCAAAGTTTACAAGCTAAACAAATCGCTCTACAGTCTAAAACAATCTCCTCGAGCATGATTCAATCGGTTCTTGAAAGTTATCAAGGGACTTGGATACATACAAGGTCAGACTGACCATACTCTCTTCATCAAACACTCATAAAGAGGGAAAATGTCAGTTCTTATTGTATATGTTGATGATATCATTGTCACTGGCAACCATACTGAAGAGGTGATTCGGATTAAAGAAATGTTGGCAAAGGAGTTCGAAGTCAAGGAACTCGGTGAACTCAGATATTTTCTGGGAATGGAATTTACTAGAAGCAAAAAGGGAAATTCTATTTCTCAAAGAAAATACACTCTTGATCTCTTGAATGAGACAAGAATGCTAGGCAGTAAACCTAGCAAAACTCCAATCGAGCTCGGAGACAAGAGGAAAATGTTTGAAGGAAACCCAGTTGACAAAGAAAGGTACCAGCAACTAGTAGGAAAGCTTATCTACCTCTCTCATACCAGACAAGATATTGCCTTTGCAGTAAGTCTGGTCAGTCAATACATGCATGATCCATGTCAAGGACATCTTAATGCAGTATATATAATTCTGAGGTATTTAAAGCAAACACCAGGAAAAGGTCTTTTCTTCAGAAAGACGACTGAAAGAAAAGTTGAAGTGTTCACAGATGCAGACTAGGCTAGGTCAGTTGATGATAGGAAATCTACATCTGGATATTGCACAATTGTATGGGGAAATGTGGTAACATGGCAAAGTAAAAAGAAAACAGTGGTTACAAGAAGCAGTGCAGAAGCATAGTATAGAGCCATGGCCCACGGAATATGTGAAGCGATATGGATCAGACGCCTATTTGGAGAACTAAAGATTGAATATGAAGCTCCCATTCAGCTTTACTGTGATAATCAGTCTACCATCAGTATTGCACACAACCCTATACATCATGACAGAACTAAACACGTGGAAGTGGATTGTCACTTTATTAAAGAGAAGATTGATGGGGGAATTGTCAACATCAAATATGTTCATACGGATCAACAGTTGGTTGATATTCTCACAAAGGGGTTATCCGAGCGAGTATTTGAGTTCCTAGTAAACAAGCTTGGACTCATCAATATCTATAGTCCAGCTTGAGGGGGAGTGTTAACAGTTAGAAAATAACGTCAAAACGTTACAGAAGGATGTTTTCGTTTCCTAAAGTCTATATGAATTCTCTTTTATTGTATTTATGTTGTATTAAAGATAGTTTGATGTGTAAATCTGTATATAAGCCTAAGTTCTAGTTTGTAAAAATACACAGAAATAAGAAAACATTTTCTTCTCCTCACCATTTTATAGATTTTCTCCCAAAAAGATGGCATAACCCCCTGTGGACCGTCTGTCATCAATACAACTTGCCCAATTAACATCAAAGTAGGCTTGGAGACTCAAATGAAGAGTTGGTTTAATGATCAATCCATCATGAATAGTACCCTTAAGATATCTCAGCAACCACTTACAAGCCTCCCTGTGTATAGTAGTAGGTGCATGAATAGATTAACTTAATTTGTTCACAATAAATGCAACATCTGGCCTAGTCAATGTGAGGTATTGTAAAGCTCCAAGAGTACTCTTGTAAAGAGTATGGTCCTCAAATGGTTCACCATGTTGTAAGGACAATGTATGAGAGGAGCTGGTAGGACTTGGACTCGGTTTGGCACCTTCCATATGCAACTTTGAAAGAAAATCAAGAACATATTTGCTTTGAGAGAGATACATACCAGCCGAGTTTCTAAGTATTTCAACGCCTAGAAAGTTGTGTAGAGAACCCATGTCTTTGACAGAAAACACATAATTGAGATCTGAGATGAATGAGGTTATGAGAGATGGGTTTGGTCCTATGACCAAAATGTCATCAACATACACCAAGAGGATGATGAGTGTATGACCGGAACCATGTATGAATAAAAATGTGTCAGATTTAGAAGCTATAAAACCTTTGCTGAAAAGGGTGTGCGCTTGAGCTTGTCATTCTATGCCCTAGGTGCTTTTTTAAGGCCATACAAAGCCTTGTGAAACTTAAAAGTGTAATGAGGCTTTGTAGAGTCAATAAAACCTTGAGACTGCTCCATAAAGATAGTCTCTTGCAATTGCCCATGTAAAAAAGCATTGCTAACATCAAGGTGAGTAACGTTCCACCCAAAAGAGACAATTAGAGTTAGGATAATTCTAACAGTTGCAGGCTTGACAACAGCAGCAACAGTGGTAGCATATGGTGTATCTGGTGCAGTAGTAGCAGCGGTTGATAATTGAATTGGCCTCACAGTTACCTCAAGAGAAGTTTTTGACAATTGATTAGTGCTAGGAGTAAGTGATGCAGTTTGAAAAAGTGCATAAGGAAAAAGAGACTGAGATGATGAGGATACCTGCCTTGTTGATGAAGAGAGTGTAGCAGCAGGAAACTCAGTCTCATTAAATAAGACATTCCTTCCAATATAGACATGACTAGCAGGGTTTTGGCAGAGATAACCTTTATGATGCAGAGAGTATCCCACAAAAATAAACTTTTCAGTTATGAAATTGAGTTTGTTGATGAGGTATGTCCATAAATGTGGATAGCATGCACATCCAAAAGTCTTCAAAAACTCAAAAGGTGCTTTCCCAAAGAGACACTCAAAAGGTGAGATATTGCCAATAACTGTAGTTGGCATTCTATTGATGACATAAACAGAACTTTGAAATGCAAGCCACCAATAGGAGAGGTCTAAACTGGATTGAGCAAGCAAGTGAGGCCAGTTTCAGTGATATGACGATGTTTCCTTTCGGCTCGACCATTTTTTTCATGGTCATAAGGACAAGGATGTTGAAAGTTAATGCCTTAGAACTGCAAACCCTAAGATAAAGGTCTGAATTCTCCTCCCCATTCAGATTGAACAACTTTGATTGACAAATCAAATTGGTTTTCAACAAGCTTTTTGAACTGAACAAATGTCTCAAAGGCTTGGGATTTGAGAACTAATGGAAAAATCTAAGTGTACATGCTATAATCATCTATAAAATGAATGTAGTATCTATATCTCTCCTTAGAAGCAACATGAGAAAGACCCCATAGGTCCGTGTGAATTAATTCAAGAGGTTTAGACGCACGGGAAGGTGAGAGAGAATAAGGTTGCTTATGGCTTTTTCCTTTTTTACATGCCTCACAAAAGCTAAGGTCCTAGATTTTGCCCGTGTGTTTAACTTGACTCAAAATTTGACTAAGAATTCTAGGAGTAGGATGGCCAAGCTTTGAATGCCATATATTTACATCATCTACAGAATTAGCAGTAAAACAATTTGGAGATACAAATGAACTATCAATATGATTTGTGCCACCTGTATCTACATACCACTCATGATCATTTCCAAAATCAGCTATGGTGGAGGATGTATAAGCTTGAGGAGCACCATCATCTTCTAACTCGGTGAGATAAGAACGAGCTTGATTATCTCCAATCATGGAGTTAATAAAGGCTTTATCAAATCGATAACGACACACTGCTGCAGTATGTCCAACCTTATGATTGATTTGACAAAGTAGTTTAGGGAGATTAGCACCCCGTCCAGAGAAACGATTTGAGCCTCGACCAAAATTGGGATTTGGTGCATTGCCTCGACCAGAGGTACCATAAGTGTGATATCCAGAACTAGATTGACCATATCGATTTGGTCCAAGAGACAAACCATCAGTCATTTTGGAATTGAGTTCACCAAGAGCATAGTGTCTTTCCAATCTTGTTTCATGAGACAAGAGTATAGATTGTATAGACTCAAAAGAAAGGTCATCCACACGACTTGTAACATGCACAACAACAGGATCAAACTCAGGGCCTAAGCCATTCATTAAGTGCATAATGATAGCATGCTTTTCCATAGGATAACCAGTAGTTGATAAAGAATCAGAAAGAAGCTTAATTTTATCAAAGTAATCAGAGTGGAAAGGTTACCCTTCTAAATAGTCGAAAGCTGGGACTTGATTTGAAGGATTCTTGCTTTGGATTGGCTAGAAAATCTCTATTCCAACGCTTTCCAGGCTGAATGTGATGTGGAATACTGAGCAAGAAATCCAAGAACAGCCTTGGACATAGAGGAACGAAGCCAACTGAGAAGCAATTGATCCTTGCGAATCCAGGTAATGTGTTCTGGGTTGACAGAGTCGTCCACCATTGTTCGAGGAGGAGATACACCAGTGAGTAGTATATCGTCCAAGCCATGGCTGATGACCGTCGGTACACCTGAGATTTCCAGCCGAGGAAGTTGAGTCGATCTAACTTGACTGTGAGAGAAGAACTAAGAGAATTAGCAATGGGGTTCGTAACAGTAAGAGTGGAAGCGGAAGGAGTAGTAGTGGCGGTCGTCAATGGAGGATTTGGAGGTATTGGTAATGGCGGATTAGCAGGAGGAGTAGCAGAAGAAGAGTCTTCAACAGGGTCGTCAACGTGAGGAGGATCCATTATCGACTTGCGTCAATCGCTGTGATACCATGTAAGAACTTATCTATACAAAGAACCTCAACAGAGCACACAAGGAAATGAGTGTAGAGTCTTTGCAAAAGTTACAAAGCTCTGAGAGAATGATTTCCATTGATAGAAAAAAGTTTACAAGCTGAGCTGTAATTACAGCTAAAGAAAGACACAATTAGTTACAAGAATCAAAAATAGAAAACTGATTTAACAAACCTGTTAAGTAACTAAAATGTCGATTTCTTTCTTAATAGACTGAGATTTGAGATTTAATGATGCACATATAAGAGAGAAATGTTTGGAAAGAAAAGATGTATAAGGAGAGATTATGATGACCCACATCAACATTTTATACAAAAAAATATAAAATTATATAAATAATTGATTGACTCTTAAAAGAAGGATATGAGTAGAAAAAGCCAAACTAGTGACATATTTTCTCCTTCAACATGTAAAATAGAATTGAGAATAAGAATTCCTTCAACATGTAAATCTATAATGCTCTCGAAGGGTAAATGTGTCATGGAATATCAAGAACATAACACTTTTATAATAGTTAGAAATATATATATAGTAGAGATGTGTCTGCTTGCATTTTGTGTATGTATCGCATGAGTGAGTGGGGAAATAATGCTTCGTGAAGCAAAATCCACCTTTTGAGTGGGTTTCTCTTGCCTGCTAACTGAAACCTGCATTTTTACTTTACAGTGTATTAAAAAAAATTCAAATCATTCCCACCCCTCTTTACACCCATACCAAACAATCCCTAAAACCATCTAAATAATTATTCCAAAAAGATTGATAAACACCTATATATAGAATATATATATATATATAGAAGGGTATGTGAGTAATTGTAATGATGTGTAGTGAATGAGATGGAATAGAGAAGAATATATAGGAAGGAAGAAAGAATGTGAGAGGTATGAGAATTGTATTGCAATTGAGCAGTAGCTCTTGGAAGAGTTGAGGATTCTTGAACACCTCATCATTAAACAATTGTTTTCTTCAATTAGACTCCTCGAATCATATTTGCCTACTTGTTTGTCCTATCATCAATATTTTCCTCTACGTCTTTGCCTATTCTTTTTGTAATTCATTGAAGACCCTAGTTGAAAATACAGAGTCGTTTGACTTCTACGGGCCAGCCGATGCCAATGTTGTTGGGGGTAATTCTCTTGTTGTAGTGTATCAAAAAGCAATGGACTCGATCCCAATTATCCTTGACAGCTTCGATAAGATGTTATAGTAGCTCGAAGTTGTGAATCACATGGTGGACAAGCTTCTTCTCCGTTTGAAAATACAACTATCATCAAGAACACTAGTGGATGACCAGGTAACTTTTAGTTCGTATGGCGTACCCACACTACCATGAACATCAGAGGTTGTGCCTCAAATAGAAGTTCTGGTCTATACAATACAGTCCCATTTGATAAACCCATATAGAATATGCGTTAATAGAGCATACTTAAAACGAAATCTAGTTACAATGAAATTTTACCTAGGTAATAAGATAAAAGAGTACATAATCTTCTAAGAACAAAAAGAAAGGACACATAGCAAACTGAGGTGGTGATGCTAGTTAAAGGTCTGTTTTGGTTTCCGTGGTGTGGCTGAGCTGGTGATGGTGATAGTGAAATGACTGAATTTTGTGATACATAATAGTTTTATTAGGTAAGAAATACTAATATTACCTGTTGGGTAAATAACTGAATGACAAAGAGTAAATCATTTTATACAATCAATAATTAGAGGAATATATGATGTCTATGTTAGAGGGTCTTGCCTCATATTCCCATTCAGATAATAATCACATGAACTTGATTTCAAAATATAAAGTAAACGCTGAATATTGATTCTTGAGAAACGAGAAAATAATTTTCTAGTGAGATTAGAATAAAAGCAAATTACACTTGAAATTCCGTTGTTTTTTCCCACTTCCATTCAAATACCGTTGTTGTTTTTTTTTTTTGGAATATATTCATTTGCTACCCTTTGTTTTTTGCTAAATATCATTTTGCTACTTTTTGTTTTCAATAATGTTCATATGGTACCCTGTATTTTAAAATCGTACATATTTGGTACCCTAAACTCAGATTTGATAGATAAAATTTTGTCAATATGATCAAAACTGTCATCAATTATATGTAATTATGTAATTAAATTTAAATTTATAACTTACATAATTGACAGCTGATTAAATTGACAAAATTTTATCTATCAAATATGAGTTTAGGGTATCAAATATGTACGATTTTAAAATACAGAGTATTATATGAACATTATTAAAAACAGAGAGCACCAAAATAATAGAGAGTACCAAAATGATATTTGCAAAAACATAAAGTACCAAATGATTATATTCCCTTTTTTTTTAATGAACTATAGTGAAAGAAACTGATGAACTGCGAATGCAAAAAAATACTAACATTATCATTATTATTTTCTTTTGAAAAATACATGCGATATTTATTTACTATGGTAACAAGTAATAAAGAAGGCACACAATCAAATGAATAATTTGACACATTCATAGGATACAAAACTTGCGAACCAAGTGCACATGCCAAGAAAAGAAGACATCAACATACAAAGAGAATGAAAAAACCAAATGATCAGATAACAAAATTTGATCTCTAATAGAAAAGTATTCTTGAATCTAAAGTTCCTAAAACACCTTTTCATGATTTACCAAAATCATAACGACAACAGCAACTCAAAATCCTAAATCTAAAAATTAAAGCAATATAAAAAGCTTTGATTTTAAAAGCAGCAAAACCAGAGACTAGGTAAGAACCCCTCTTCAACTTTGCTCCTCGGCCTCTGCAGCAGCAGCAGTTTCCCTTTCCTCTGCTGCAGCCGCCATCAGTTCGTCAAAATTTTCAGTCTTCCCGAGCACTATCTCAATCTGAATGGTAAATATGTCAAGTCATCAGTAAATAAACAATTTGTGCAATGACAATGATAAGGAAACTATTCTAGGAGTATGATCGGTACCCCATACCTATCCACCATCAAACATATCCACATATCAATAGCAAAAATGAGCATGTTGCACCTTACACATTACAGATTTTTTTTAAAAGAAAAAACACTGGATGTTGAGGAACCTTACAGACTAACACAACCGGACTTTGACAAATATCCAGGTGTATACATAAACAAAGAAAACCTACTACGATCTTCTGAAGAAGAATTATAATACACTATCACTCATGAAAATCTATAATGATCCCTTGACACGTTAGTGACAATGAAGAAAAGCATAAAATTGTCATGCATGGATGCACATTGGGTATAACGCTGTATGTGCACAATCACAACTCATTACCTTGGCCTTTTGGATTGGTCGTCCTCTGGAGTCATCTTTCATATCAACAGTGGAGGTCATGATCTCTGAGAACAGCTAAAGTTAATTAGCATCCGTAGCATACAGTTTGATGAGAAAAAAGATGTTAAAAGACAGAAGAATCTTACTCTTTTCAATAGCTAATCCATTGTTCTTCAGAATTTCTGCAACAGTGACAACTGTAGCAATGGCTGCAAACATACAAGGGCAAGCACATGACTGAATTAACTTCTTTGAAGACTATCATATATCATGAATTACACTCGTTTGTATTTGTACATTAAAAGCATAACTCATGAACACTATTGCATAAAAGAGAGCAATAAGAAAAGATCCTTATGCTCCAGCACGATTAAGGTAGTAATGGTACAAAAATTTAAAAGATTTGTTATTTAACTAAACTTAGCAAGAAGGAACAACTAATCCCAGTTAAAGTTTTATACCGATGACTAAACATAAAGAACCTAAAACAATTGGCACTAAACATAGCTCGTTATAATTTAAAATTCTGACTCCCGGTTTCAACATATTCAACTATACAACTTAGAACATAGAAAAAAAAAAAAAAAAGAGTAAGAACCTCTGACCCAAAATTTCACGAGAAAAAAAAATAAAAAAGTGAGAAATTACCCATTCCAAGAGCAGAAAGCTCAACCTCGTTGTGCTGTTGCATGTACCTCTGCATAAACAAACCAATCACTAGTTTAGAGCAGTGTATTCATTATAATAGCAAAAGGGCTCTCAATAACCGTGAAAAAGAAGCAAGTGAAATTTTCAGTAACAAATAGAACTCTAAAAACAAACAGCCGAGATTGAAAATAAGTAAGAAGACAGGTGTTGTTACCTTGGCGAGATTGACGTAGAAAAACAATGGCTTTTTGGTGTTGGAGACCTGAATCCGGTTTTTCTTGTAGGAATCTCCTGCTGCCGCTAAGTTAATGGCGTTCACTCCCTCGGTTATCTCTTCCATTCCTAAACTCTTTACCAATGAAAAAAAAATCCCCAAAGCCAAAAACCCTAACCCTAAATTGATTTCTCCTCTTCGCCCTGATTAATACGATGAGAGAAAATAACACAGCACAAAAGGAAAAGGAAAGAGGAAGCCGAACCCAAAGCGAAGCTATTGTCTAGTCTCACAGGCACAATAACTGGAGCTAGCCTAGCTATCTGTCGTCCAATGCAAAAGGGCCTTACCTCGGCCCGCTGCCCAGCTAGGGTCATATCTTAGTTTGGGCTCATTTCACTCCAACAACTGAATTTTTTTCACCAAAATACAATTTTCTTTTATAAATATTTATAAATGCTACTTTTTTTTGGTACATGCTGTGCATGTAATGTACCTTTAATTCCAAAAAATTATTAATATCCATATTCTTTTGGACTTATATAACAAACTTCAAACAACATGTAACTCCAAAGAATTTCTGAAACTAGCGTATAAAATATGAGTTATGTGTATTTTGATCAGACATGTATCGAACACATCTATTGTAACTTCCATACTATATCAGCAAACGAATTATGAAAATTGTAGTTTCAAAGTATCAAATAATAGCTGTTAAAGAAACTTTGTCCATATAACATAAAAGACAGTATCAAAATACCAAGCACAAGCACTGTTATAACTTACTATTGCAATTATAGTAACTACAAAACTCAATCATTAACGTATGTGAAGAAAACACACATATACTGATTAATTTTTAGTGTATTAATTATGTAAGAAGAAAGTTAAGGTACAATCAAATGTATTATTTTGCTATGCAACTTTCCACCAAAACCAATAATTCTAGAAAGAAAAATAAAGGTCTTCGGTAAAGGTTAAGTATCACTCTTTTAATAAACGTGTTAAATTATATTATTGACGCAATTTTTTGTCAACGAAAAATAGGAGAAGATTAGAAAGCTACTAACTAAATGAGACTTATTTTATGAATCAATATTATTGATGAAGAACTTGCAAACCTGAAGTTCTCTTTGAGGTTAAAATTTAACAACGTTTTGGCTTGTTCAAATTGTGTTGTTGTCTTACAATGGAATCTAAGCCCGGGGGGGGGGGGGGGGGGTGGATGCTTATGACTCTTTAATGAGAGCTAATTACATTGTTTCTTCCTAATTACATGCTAAGAACATGGTTTACAAAAGAAAGCAAGTAAAATACATTAAGTATGTGAAATATACTAGATTTCTCGACAAGTAAGTTGACCAACTCTCTTTCCCAAGTAGCCTTTGCTTGGTGTTGGTTGGATGGCTTCATCTGTACGAAGCACGACCACATCTTGGAAAGTGGTGGACAATATTAGGAAGTGCACCTCTACTTTTCAAGTGGCACTATGTTATTTTGACACTCCAAATTGTCAGTTGTATTGAAGCAACAACCACTCTTTCCATGGAATTACCACGTTGTTTGTAACGATATACTAATCCAGGATTGTTACACTATGTGTTTAAAATAGTGCTTAACTCGTTAAGCAAGTTATTTGGACTCAGAATTATAATTAAAATTAAATACAAGTTTAGGTACTAAAAATTTTGGTCAAAAGGATTAAACTTTTCATTAAAACTTTAAACATTTACAATAGATCCCAAAAAAAGTTTAAACTAAAACACAATTACATCAATGTTCACAAAATAGTCGACCAAGGCGAAAAAATGAACTTTTAAACCTATGTCCCTCAGATGTCTTGACCCTGACGGCCGAGCAGGCCGAATATGTACGCGCCACTCTGGAGCCCTCCAACTCATAGTTGATCCACTTTCCCTTTGCCCTTACCTGCACCACAGAACACATGTGAGCCAAGGCCCAGCAAGAAAACTCAACAAGGCATAACAAATATTCAATTAAACATAGACAGTAAATAACATGCTTCGTAGATAATAAAGGAACTCATTTCAGTATATAAGCAATTTACATGATTTATGACGAGTGGGTGTATACAACATCCCCATAGTGACCCTGCCATCACGACCTACATTTCACATGATTATCGCCGAATACGGCCCATGCCGACCAATCACAAACAACTATAAGGCAATTAGATGCAACACGTATGATTATAAAACAAGGCTACATAACCCTAAACAAATTCAATGCAAATTTATAACCATGTTAGGATATCAAGGTCGATGCCCTACTCTAGGTGCATATGTCGATATTCTTACCTCGAGTCTTGTGCTAAAGGTGGAATGACCCCAAGTGCGATCCTTTTCTAGAGCCCCTCAGAAACCCTAGTCACAACATTAATGATATGATCATTAGGAACTAAATTCAATTACGGTCTCCAAAATTAAACCCTAGCTCTCGGGGCCTCCAATTCCACTCAACACGGTAATGGAATCGTCCCCCGAGCGCCCAAGTGGGCCCCCAAAATAGATCCTTGAAACCCCCCGAGCCTAATTTCTAAAAATCAGAAAAACCATGTTTCGAGGTACCTGGCGCAGTCGCGCTCTCAGAAAATTTTGGGTTTCTAGGGCACTGGCGCAGTCGCGCTAGGTCCCCAGAAACAGTATCACGAGCCCAGAAATTCATAATTCCACCTGCAACATTTTGTACCCCAAATCAACCCCAAATCAGTAGTACAACTAACATTCAACACCAAATCACCTCTTAAGCATTCAATTACACATTAAAACCACAAAATGCAAACTTAGGGTTCTAAACCCAATTTTTCCCCAAATTTGAGAATTCAAGCTTAATTTCTTGTTTCTATGGCGATTCAAGCAATTAAACCAATTCATAAACTAATACCTATCATCATACATACCTCTAACACAAGCTAGCACCCTTAATTTTTTTAAATCAAGCCCACACCCCCAATTCACTTCAAGAATAAATGAAGAACACTACAATGAATAAAGAGAATAAATCCTCAAACCTCTTGCTACAAACTTTGGGTTTGCTATGGAATGGATGAACTCCTTGTAGCTATAGTCCTTCTCCTTGTAGCTCAATTCCTCTATAAATCTTCAAAATTCCAAGTATGGCCTCTTCACTTTGGGTGAGCTATGTCAAGAAGAAAAGAGAGAAATCTAGAAGGTGAGGGTGAGTTTTGAACATGTATGGTAGCTCGGTTCCAAGACTTATCTAATTTTGTCCAGTTCCATGGCCAAAAGACCATTTTGCCCTCACATTTACTAAACCTCAAAACTAACCCAAAAGGCATTTTGGTCATTTGCCTAGAAATCTAATTACACCACTAATCTCCAAATTATCACTAATATCCACTAAACATAGTTATTCTACCAATTAATTTTATTTCACCAATTATCTCAAATTATAAAAATCCCTAAAATACCCTTAGGCTCGACCCAAGCTAGGCATTTTTCTCCGTTGTGACTTTTCTGCAAAAAAAACTGCTCGAAAGGATCCACTCATGACGAATAACACGTATATTCACATCATAATGTGGTCTCAAAGCACATAGCACATAATAATTATAAATATACCATCAACAGGTCAAAATTACGAAAAATGCTCATTTTTAACACAAGTGGGTCTTTAAACACATTTAATATACATAATCATGCATACTCAATCATATAATAGTATAATTCACATAATTACCCAATGTTCCCTCCCGATACACTAATCAAAGTACTTAATCATATTGAGAGTTTTAGGACACTACATTGTTATTGGTAGGTGGGTGTTGTACCCAAAAACATTAGAAATAAAAAAAAAAAAAAAAAGTGCACGTTAAGTCCTACAAGGTGTTGTATGAATATCTGCATGTATCAAGAGCTCACCCATCTCGCGACAACTACATGGAACATACAAAGATCGAGTAAGTTTTTTCCCTCCATCAAACTGAGAATAACATCTTGTCGAAAGCCTATAGCGAGAAGTTGTAGCAAGATGAAGACCCGCAAGAACGACTCCAATGAGAACATACCTTTAATGAGAAGGTCCTCGAGACCTAAAAAGGCCCATAATCATGAAACAGAAACAACGACATGACATGTGAACTCGTAGTTAGAGATCATATAGTCCTAAATCAAACTTAAGCAAGGCAATTGTCTTCTTTCTTATGCTTCACCAAGTGAGAAAATTAACTACAATGCACTAGGTGATAATCTCATTCATAAAACTAGGGGTGCACATGAGTTGAGCTAGGTCGACCAACCCAGCCAACCCAACTCATTTTTTGGGTCGAAATACTAATTATCATCTAAATCAAAGCCCCTGGCTATGGGCTGTGAACATGATAGCCCTAAATAGGCCAACCCAACCCGTATATATAATATATAAATTTAATTTTATATATCTAATATAATTAAACTATTATAATACAAATTGTATAATATATATACTTTAGAACGAAGAAAACCAAATCTCTCAATTAACTCGCAGGCAACCTTACACTTTCTCACTCTCAGTCTTCCTCATTTCCTTTTCACTCACACTTAGTCACTCACTCATACTTTTTTAGTTTCTCACTCACAAAGTCACACACATTCACTCATCTTTCTCACACTATTGTTCTTCTCTGAGTTCATCAACACCATCCTCGGCACCTGGACATGTTGTCGTAGGCACCCAGTCATTGTTGGGGGAGAGTAAGATTACACCACCACAATATTATGAATCTACAAAAAAAATATCATTGATAGAGACCAACAAAATATTGAGTTAGATGATGCAAACCCTAGTTTGTAGACCATATATCTTGAATTTTCTTGGAGCTTCAAAACCCTTGCTTAGAACACCACCTTGAACTTCTTCTTCCTTTGTAAAACACAACCAAGGCTTATACACAAAAGTATCACTGTCCTAATTCTCTATTTCCTAGCCCTTCATGGAGGCTTGTGGCCTTTCTACGAGTACATGGGAATTGGGATTGAAGAACCCTTTAAACTCACAAAGACAAAGCACTTTCTTTATGAGTTTCATGGAGAAAACTTGAGATCTTTGAAAGCTAGAGAGAGAGAGAGAAAGGTTAGAGAGAGATTTGAGAGAGTTATCAAGTCCATAAAAAATTTATCATAACCATTTTATAGAGTAGGCACAATCATTAGTTCTAACCAATAAGATTAGAACCTAAAAAATAAATCATTTGGAGCTAAAACACGTGTCTGTACGAACACATTAGGCGATGCATTGCCTACTGGGTTCTTGAAGCCCTAAGGCTTCAGGTGAAGTGTTGCCTCCTAGGTGGCGACGTAACACCACATAGGCAAGTCAAAACTCTCAAAATTTAACTTGAACACCTCCAAATGATCCCAAACTTTTTGGGCATCCTTAGATACCTCATTGTATCACTTTGGACCCATAAAGACAATTTTAAAGTGTTGTGGGAGAGTGAGATTACACTACCACAAAATCTAGAGTCTTCACAAAATAATGGTTGACATAGACCAAAGAAAGATTGAGAAAGAAGATGTAAACCCTAGTTTTAGAACAATCTTCTTCAACTTTGATGAACCTTCAAAACCATTGTTGAGCCACCAATTTGAGCCTTTCCTTCTTCAAATGCAAAAAACATAAAACCAAGGCTTATACACGATTCTTATCATTATCCTTGTTGTTCGTGTTTTCACCAAAGGACACGTGGCAATTTGAAACCGGTGCGGATAGGGCACATGGCAAAGACACGTGCCTCTTCAAGTGAGGCCACGCCTTGAGGTCAGTCCTCGGAGGGTGGATATCTCATCTGAAGGCCACGTCCCTCATAGGGCACAAATGTCTCTCTGAGGCCATGCCTCGAGGACTAGTTAGTAGTCCTCAAACTCTTCACGAGCAGCTGTCTTCTAGGTCAAGGACCTTGTCTTCGGGACCTAGAAGGCTAGCCAGGTGTCAGCCAATCTGGGTTAGCTGCGTTAGAGGATCGTCTGACAACATTTTTGGCGATCCATCAACAATAATGTTGTCAATTGTACGATTCAACAATTTGCATTCCCACTACACCGTCTGACATGGAGAGACGTGTGCACGCCCTGACAGTGACAGAGGGATGTTACCATAAAGTAGGTAACTTTATGGAGTAGGCCCTGTGTATCTCGCCTGGGCCGCGGTCTCTATTTGATGCAGCCCAATGCATTAAAGTGGTATTAATCCCCCAATAACGGGAAGAATGTGTATTAATTACCCCATTGTGTATTAAATATAGATGATTAGCATTAATGACCCTAGCCTCTATAAGTAGGGTTGGGGATCTCATTGAAAAGGGTTCAGTTTTTTAGAGAGAGAATAACCTTGTACTTAGAGCAATTGAAATGCTTCCTGAGAAAACTCCATTGGAGCTTGCCCTAACAAGATTCCAATCCTCTTAATATCAGAGACTCGTGGACCAGGGATCTTTTATAGTCTGAACCATGTGAAAACTATTCTATTCTTATTGTTTATTTCTTTAATCTCTCGTTTTAAGGTTGATAGCGAAAAAGACAGTCAACAATCCTAATCCTCCATTTCCTAGCTACCATTGATGCTTGAGGAATTTTCTAAGAGGAAATGAGAATTGAGATTGAACAAGCCTTAAACCCACAAAGTTAAGCACTTTCTTTATGAGTTTCTTGGAGAAAACTTGTGATTCTTGAAAGCTAGAGTGTAACGTCCTAGATAGCCAAGACCATTACACTGTGTGTTTTAAATAGTGTTAGACTTGCTAATCAAGCCATTTGGAAATAAATGTGTGACTAAGAGTAATCAACGGATTATGGTTTAAAATTTTTGATCATAGGAACGGTTACTTTCATTTAAAAGTTTAAGTTTGTACATGGGATCCCAAAATAAGTATTTACAAGACATTTACAACTCCAAAGGTAATTACAACATAAGCCGACCTAAGCGGAAAAATTAAGGTTTGACTCTAGTCCTTCTTGAATCATTGGCCATGGCGGTCGAGCAGCTACACATGTACACACCGCCCCTAAAGCTCTCCAACTCATGGCTAGTCCAGCTTTCACTTTCCCTTATCTGCACCACATAGCACCCGTGAGCCAAGGCTCAGCAAGAAAACTTAAATCAACAGATTCATATAGGCAGCATAATATAAACAACAAGCTTAGCAGTAATAACCATGCTTAAACAAACACATAGTCCAATTTAACAGTCAATGAGATTGCAACGACCCAAAATTACTAATAAGGCATAAGGGCCTTGATTAGAGTGTCGGGAGGGCATAATTGGTTTATGTGTGATTTAAATGATTTAATGCATGATAATGTGATAATCATGCTTATATGGTTATATGGATATATGAGATGCATGATTATGAATATTAGTATGCATGTAGGCCCTGTTTAGATTATAGGGGCATATCTGTAATTTTGGCCCGTCGAGGGCATAAATGTGATTAATTGTGATAAATTTTTTAGACCACATTATTATGTGGATATATTTGTGGCATGTGACTCGAGACGGTCCTAGTGAGCGGTTTGGAAAAATAGTCACGACGGGGATTTATACCCGACTCGGGGGAGCCTGGGGGTATTTTTGGGAATTTAGGAGATATATTGGAGATTATTATACATTGGGTAAATAATTGGTGATTAATTGGATGACGGGATTTAGGTGGTAAATATTAGGAACACTTGAGGAATTAGTGGGAATTGGGAATAAATGACCATTATACCCCTAGAATAAGTTAAAGGGTTATTTAATTTGGGAGGGCATAATGGTCATTTCCTAAAGCTAAAGATTCATTCAGTTTTTATGTTAGATTAATGCAGAAGGATTGAGAAGAGGCTAGGAAAGAAAGAAGGAAAAAACAGAATTGGTTTCTCTATCCCTCTCTAGGCGATTTCCTTCTCCCTCTCACTCTTGGTGTTTAATCTTTTTGGCTGTTGAAGAAGCTTGAATCTAAGCTTAGGCTAGGGGAAACTTTGAGGAAAATTGAAGGAGAATTCAGCTGGGACTTGGAGGAAATTCAGCTGGGTGATTGGGCTGTGATTTGAGGTAAAATTATGAGCTTTCATCTCTGAATTTGATTAGATTTATGTTGAGGAATTTTGAGTATTTGAATGTATGAATTGGACTGAGTTTTGGGTATCAATTAGTTGAGTGTTAAGTAGTGAATTCTTCTGAATTTGGGTTTTTTTTTTGGCGCAAATTTTTCGGAGATTTATGTTTAAAGTAAATGAATTAAGATGTTGAATTAGTGGTTGGTTTGGTGTTGAATTTGGGGAAGTTTTGAGGGAAAATTCTGGGTAGAATTTAGGTGTTGATGGCTGGAAGAAGAAGGAGGAAAACCTATGTTCTCTCTGGGTTCACAGGGCGCGCCGCGGCGCGTGTGGCCCTCCTGGCCATGGGAGCTCTCTGACTTGCGGGCGCGCCGCGGCTTGCTTGGCCAAGTCGCGACCCGCCTCCCCTTTGGTGTGAGAGTTTGCTCTCTGACTTGGGGCAAGTCGCGACTTACTGGGCCAAGTCATGACTCGCCTGGGGGTTTTGAGCTTGGAAGTGTTCTTAGTGTTGTTATGGCTCCGGGGTTCGAATCTAGGGCTCGGGACAATTTCTACTGCCCAGTTTAGTAGAAATTGAGGTCCCGGAGGCTATTTTTGCTACCTAAGTATTTTATTTCTGATTGGAAGTTGATAGATATCGATAATTCTTGTGACTAGGTTTGTTGCCAAGGCTCTAGGCTAGGGATCGTGCTCAGAGTCAGTTCACCTTCTCCGCTCGATATCAAAGGTAAGAAAACTGCACCCGGTTGTGTGATTATGTTGGGACTAAGAGTTCCCTATACTTGTATGCGATGTTTCATGATGGTATTATGCCATGTGAACATGAAATTAAATGGCCTAAGAGTGCCGGAATTAATATTGGCGCACAAGGATGCGGCTCAGCCACTGATAGCTGAGGTTAATTATATAATCACTGAGCTCGCCCTAAGCGAGCTAGAGTCAGTGGGATAAACAGAGGGTACGGCCTAAGGGCGTTGACCCTGGAAATTGTGTGATATGTTTACTGTTATTAATCTGATGATTATGGCACATTTATTACCTGGATGATTGATTATTGGTTTGCAGATTTATATCACTGATTATGTGAATAATGTGGTTGCTGAGTATCTGATTGATGATTTGTGAATCATTTGACTATTGATTAATGATTATTGCTCTATTATTTGGTTTTCTTGCTGGGCCTTGGCTCACGGGTGCTACGTGGTGCAGGTAAAGGCAAGGGTAAGCTGGACCAACCCTAAATTGGAGAGCTCTGGGGGCAGAAAGTACATAGTCGGTTGCTAGGCCGCCACAGCCGAGGGATGATACAGGGACAAGAGAACCTAAAATGCCTATTTTTCCATTAGAGTGGCTTAGGGTTGTATATAACCTTTGAAATTTTGTAAACTGTTCTTTAACCCTATTTATTTTGGGATCCCGTGTAACAAACACTTATTTAAATTAAAATTTATCTTTTATGACCAAAATCTTTTAACCCTAGTTCAATAAAAGTTTAGTAACACATTTCCAACTAAATGACTTGATTAGCAAGTCTTGCACCTTTATTAACACATAGTGTAACAGTCTTGGTTATCCAGGGCGTTACAGAGATAGACAAGTGCATATCGCACTTCTAATTATTTAGGCCGCGTTCTAGCTAGACAAGTGCATATTGCACTCCAAGGTTGCCCTAGCCAAATGGCCTGCGTTCTGCACACTTATTGTCATCCCCGAGTCCCTTAGGCCGAGCTTTCAGATCAGGCATAATCAAACATACAATTTTCATACACACACAATTAGATGCAGCGTATACAATCATGCCTAATCAAGTAATCACAGGTGTAATCATAGTCATATTCATTAACATGGGCCTGAGCCCTAATCACAACCAGGGTGCAGTATTCTTACCTCAAGTCCTGAGCAGATAGTGTATGGCGATCCCGAGCACGATCCCTACTCCCGAGCCCTAACGGTATAACCTAGTCACAACGCAATAAAGGAAAACTATCAAGAACTAACTAACTAAAAGATTTCAGATGAATTCCTAGCCTCTGGGATCTCGAACCCTACTAAATGGGTAGTAGAATCCTTCTCGAGCCTTTAGCATAAGAGCCCCTTTTTGCCAAAACCTCCAATTTGAGTTGCGGTGCCCCTTAAATGTGCCATGACCTTCTACAAGTCAGAGAGCCACCTCCCTTGCTACCCTAGACACGCGCTGTAGCACAAACCACACAGCGCCGCAGTGCTAAGGCAGTTTAGAGAACCACCCCTAGCCTATGAGTTCATGCGGGTCGTGACACTTCAAGAACAACGCCACGACGCGACCACTCGAACCCAAAAATTTTGGGGTTTTCCTGTATTTTTCCCTAAGCCAAAAACTTTCCAAACCCAACCCAAAGTTGAACCCATGTCCCAATTGAGTCTAGGACTCTCAACAACACAACCCACGCATCATTTATACCCGAAAAACTAAACGAAATCCTTACCAAAACTCAAAAATCAAAACTAAAGTTTAAACCTCAACCAAACACTTAAACTATAACAGAATTCCCTCAACCATAACATAAATCTTACCTTAATTGAGATTACGACCTCAAACTGCCTCTTAATCCCAATCCTAGCTTTAGCTCCTTAGATTCGCAAACCAATTTTCCTCATAAAGTCAAAAGCTTCCAAAGTGCCAAAGAGAAAGATATGAATGAGAAAGAGAGAATGAATGGGAGCTACTGAGTGTTTACTTGTTCCTGAGTTTTCCCAAAGCCTCTAACTGACTAAGGTAATCCAAGGCTAGGGAAAATACTAAAATGCATCTAGCCTTTACCTTGGTTCTCTAATTCCCCCAAGGGCAAAATCATTTGTTTCCACCCTTTTCCTGCTAAACCTAAAATTACACTTAAGATTCTCAATTAATTATGACATACCCAAATAATCACCATATAACTACCCATCACCCGGTAAATCCCGACTACGTACTAGATTACTAAAATACCCCTAGGCTTACTCCGAGCTGGGTATTTGACCTTTTGTGACTTTACTGTTAACTCGCTCACTAGGATCACCTCGAGCTGAATATCGCAAATATATCCACATAATAATGTGGTGTCAATCACATAACACATATAATTACAATTATACCATCAGGGTCAAAATTACAAAAATGCTCTTATTAACGAAAACGAGCCCATATGCATATTTAATACACATAAGCATGCATAGGTATTCATATCACCATATAATTCATATATGCCACATAATCACACATATATTCAATTAATTTCACATAATTCGCATATAAATCTAATTTAAACCCTCCCGACACACTAACAAAGTCACTTGGCCTTATTAGCAAATTTGGGACGTTACATAGAGAGAGAGAGAGAGAGAGAGAGAGAGAGGTTAGAGACATATTTGAGAGAGTGATCCAGTCTTCCAAAACTCTACGAGGACCCTTTTATAGTGTAGGTACTACCATTAGGTCTAATCAATAGGATTAGAGCTAAAGAACTCATCATTTGGAGCTTAAAACACGTGTTCGTACAGACACATCAGGCGACGCGTCGCCTACTAGCAAGCAACACGTGTCACCTACTAGCAGAAGACTGCTAGGGCTTTTGAGCCCCTTTGCATTCAGGCGATGCAACACCTCCAATGGGCCTAAAATTGCTCTAAATGCTACCAAAATTTTTGGGGATCCTTAGATACCTCCATGCATCACTTTGGACCGAAAAACACATTTTTTAAGTGCCTACAATTGAAACTCAAATTTCACTATGTGTTTTATACCTAGCTCGTATAACAACACTTATCCTTTGTATTTAACCAATCAATACATTAAGTGTCTACAATGGAAACTCAAATTTCACATCTTCACTATATGAAATCACTAAGTGTTTTATACCTAGCTTGTATAACAACACTTATCCTTTGTATTTAACCAATCATAACATCCCCCCCCCCCCCCCCCCCCCCTTGGTTAAATACAAACTTCAACCTTTAGCTCAAAACAACATTGGTGTCTAAAGTAAATTACCTTTCGACTTGAACTTTACCTTAGTGAAAATACCACAAAGTCTTATCGAAATCATTGGTAGCTTAAAACCTTGAACCAATTATTCCTTGAGTTAAAACCGGTGATACCTCACACACCTCCACCAGTTCTTTTATTTTCCTAATTTTCTTGCTTAGCACTCATATGACCACGTGCTCATCCCTTCATGACTACTATGGGGAGAAACTCCAACTCCCACGAGAGGTGGCACCACCTCTAAGTTCACATAGGTGATGTAACGCCCTAAACTCCAGGGGCCGTTACGGTGTGCCTTGTAAACGGTGCTAAACTCGCTAATCGAGTCATTTGGCCAAAATCGTGTACTAAGTATGATTAGCGGTTTAGGGATTAAAAATTTTGGTTAAGATATAACGTTTCATTAGAACGTTTATTATATACATTGGGATCCCAAAAATATAATTTAAAGGTCTATTACAAGAAAATATTTACAACCAGCCGGTTTAAGCGGCAAAACAGGGTTTAACCCTAGCTCCTCTCCTTCAAACCTCGGCCGTGGCGGCCGAGCAGCTGCATATGTACACATCACCACATAAGCTCTCCAACTCAAGGATGGTCCAGCTTTCTTTTGCCTTTACCTGCACCACATAGCACCCGTGAGCTGAAGCCCAGCAAGAAAACTCAATATTCTCATGAACAGTAATAACATGTCACCAAATCATAAGGCACACGCCTAGCAGATATAGCCCTAATCAAGCAGGCAAACAACTTCACATAATGATGGGTATCCAGGATAAAGAATCCTGCCCTCCTGAGTGGAAAACTATCAAGTCAATCTCAATCAGATAAGTGATTTATCACTGGTGGTTCCGGTAACCATATCGGGCTGATAACCCTGAATAAAAGAGTGACAGTGGTACAAGTCACTAAGGTGGGTTCCGTTCCCTTTATAAATAAGTGATCATTTCACTAGCTTAAAAAGGATAGGTTCATGATGATTATTCACCAACATAACCTTCCTCATGACCCTAGAGTCATAACTATGGAACACTGTTCCCTAGCCATGTGACAAGCAGTCACCTAGGCCTTAGGCCCTGGCTCTGAGTAACTAGTCCTAGACTAGCCAAGCGCTTATAATTTTCATCGACCTTCGGGTCGGTCCAGCATAAATACCCCATATGATTCATTCAACCCTGATATCGATTAGATCTAATCTACATTCGACCCTGTGTCCTCGACGCTTATGCCGTTTCTGACTCTCAGGTTAGTGATACGCGGCCAGTTCCGATCTTGAATAGTTGGTGCCACACACAAGCAAGCAATGCTACCAAACATATATCATATGTCAAATATCCGAATATAGGGCATTCATCATGCTTACTTAAAAACTGCTAGCATAATTAGGACCATGCATAATCACAGAGGCTCAAGCTCTGAACAAGCTCATATTCAATATTCATAACATGCCCTAACCACATGTTTCTCGTGCAGCACATGCATCACATTTAATCACTTGACATGCCTCAACAATAACCATGCATGTCACATTTAAGCATCCAACATGCATCAAGAATAACCATGCATGTCACATATACATAGGGTGCAGTTTTCTTACCTCTAATTCGAGCGAGAATTAAAATATGAACGACCCTTGAGAACGATCAACCTTTAAGCCTTTAGCAGTTACCTAGTCATAACCAAATATGGGACAGCATCAATAAAATGAACACCAAAGGTTCCCAAACCAAGATCTAGCCTTCGGGACATCAATCCCCACTAATCCGGGTAGTAGGAACAATCCCAAGGCCTAAAACCAAGTTCCCGGGGCCAAAACACTCAAACGGGATCAAACCTGTCCAAGGGCTGTGACCCTAACACCTTGGGCCGCGGCCCCCAGCCACTCTAGGAGCAAGGGCCGCGGCGCCCAACAAGGCCAAAACCTTCCCAGCAGCTTCTTCGAGCTAGGGCTGCGGCCCCCAACCCAGAACCAGCCATAAACCCGTTTTCCATCATCCCAAACCCTCCAAAAAACATACCTAAACACTTCCAAATCATCAAATCAAAGTTCTCAAGCATCCCAATGATCCAAAACCTTCAAATCCCGAGGCTCAAACGAACCAAAAACTCAACGATTCACAAAGTCCAATTCTAAGCTTAAAAACTTTAAAAACTTAAAACTTGAATTACCTCCAATTGAGTTGTTTCCAACTAAATCCTTCGGATAATAAACTTCCAATCTTTCCTAGGATCGCTATGCCTCGATCCTCACTTGATTCTGACTCCTGGAAGTCAAGATTTCTTCGGAAATGCTTTGAACGGTAAAATGAACTATCGGGAAGAGAAGAGAGGTTTTCTAACGTATGGTTCTATCTGACAAGCTACTTCAAGCTTAAGTAACCTCAAATAAAACCTAGTGCTCGGGGTCCCAAAAACACCCACGGGGACATTATAGTCAAAACTCCCATAATTTCCTCCTGATCTCAATAACTCCCAATTTATCATCAAATAACATCCTCATAACTCAATATCCCAATAAAAGACCCCCGTTATGACAAAACTGCTAATCAATAATATAAGACCGTCTCATGCCGAATAGTGGGATCTCATTCACAAATCACAATATGCACCCAAATATACAAATATGCCCTCAATGGGCCAAATTACCAAAATGCCCTTATAATTATGAATACACCCATATGCATGCATTTATCATCATATAATAATATAATTCACATAAACATGCATATAATCATTTAATATCATAATAAATCAATTATGGCCCTCTCGGCCTCCTAATCAAGGTCCTAACCCTTATTAGGAAATTCGGGGCATTACAACTATCCCCTCCTTATCGAAATTTCATCCTCGAAATTTACCTAAACAACCTGGAATAAGAATTCTGCACAACTGATTCTAGTTTTCTGGGTCGTTCCCCCGACCTCATCATTTCTGTAACATTACCCTAACTCAAGGTACACTTTGTTCCTCAGAACCTTATTACTTCTGTTACAATCTGAACTGGCTATTCCTTACCGGAATACTTAACCTTAACCTTCAGATTCTTATGACTCAACTCATGAGTTCCTTTAACCCTTGTCCCCTGCATGGAAACACATAACACACTGCATTCAACTGACAGTGCCAAAGATAAGGCTGATCCAAAGTCAACCTAACCAATCCTATCTAGGATTCACACTACCAAAATAATCTAGGGCTTAGCTTGCTCTTAATTCCTCATCCCTTTCCATGGTGATATCTTACGGAAGATACATCCCCCTCTTGGAACTCCATGTTCCTGCTTTTTAATTCAGTAAAACTTTTCCATTTATTCTGAGAAGTGATCATCCAAGCTTTAATCTCTAACAATCTCAATAACCCCCTGAACCAGCTCAGGATCCAGATATATATTAACTCATTCATCTTATAAGATGTTCTTCCAATAATAATTGGATAACCCTCTCTCTCTGATTTACCATCAGTCTGGAGTAGTAAACTGTACTGAATTCCATCTATATACTCATTGCCTTCTTAACCCTTCCAAAACATAGAAGTCGCACTAGAGTTTTCCTCTGATAAGATAGACCTTGGGTTTCATGAAGGCACTCTATCCTTCTCACAAAGAGATTTGAATATTGATCAGCTGTACTATTCATCCTTGCTGACAAAAATATACTCACTTGGACTACTGGTCCACAATGACTCAATGCCAACTTATACTGGCCCACTAACCTGGGCAATCCCACCGTGAAACCCATCATGATGCTATCTTATTTCCATTATAAAATACTCAAAGGCTACAATGGCCTCACCGATTTCTGACACTCTGATCTGACATGCTATCAGGCTAAGAACTTTACCACGCATTCCATTATATCCCTCTCCATCTCAGGCCACCACCAAAAAGCTTTCATATCCTGTTACATTTTAATGATTCCCGAATGAAGAGAATAAAAGAATAGCATGAGATTCATCTAGAATCTCCCAATTAATCTCAGTGTCCATCGGATTCCAAATCCGACCCTATACCACAATAAATTCATATCTGACACGGTACAACTCTTAGCTAATCCAGCTAAGACTTTCCATTCAATCTTTCTTATCTGTGGTTCAATTAGTCATCTTTCCTTCTAATCCTTTCCGAAATGATAATCTCAAACATAAAACTAGCCACCTGGCCCACCAGAAACTCTACTCTAGTTCTGGTTAGATCCTTTAACCAACATATTGCTTAGGCAATTACTTTTCTCTATCACTGAGATGTCATAACAACCCACAAACTAATTCTGATCTGCAAGAAGACTCAGAAATCTTTCCCAAGGCACCTGCAATATCCTTACCATCCAAGGAAACTCTTGCCCCTAAGGCGTTCCTTAACCTTGGCAAATTTCTGCTGAGAAAAAAAAACACAATACCATCGTTCAGGACGATCACAAATCTCTATTCAAATAATCCTTTAAATGCTTTGTTCATCTGATTCATAAGCACTTGGCATTAAACATTTTTCCCCAAATCATAACTCAGCACTCTTAGTGCCCTTATCTGTTATAACAGCAGACTCCTACATATTCTTTTCCCTGATCTCTAACTGGCACAATCTAAGTGGTATCCACCACACTAGCTAAGAGTTCTATGCTTCTCCCTGCAATAAAACTCTAGCTCTTAATACAGTTACCCTAAGCATACAGAACCATGCATAGTGCCAACTATCCCAAGGCTTTCCACTTTCAAGCTCAAGAGTTACTACACTTTCCTTGCCATTTAAAATTTCCCCACTCTTGGCTAACCAATCCAAATCCAGAATCATACCGAGCCAGTCATAACCAGCTTTACCAAAACCACTGATGAGTCCTTTTAATCATAACCCAACTCATCTCTTAAGTCACCAATACGGTATTGCCTTCCCATCACAACGTAACCATGTGATCTGCATAACAACTCTATGCTTCTCTATATGCAACAAATAAAGAAACAGCATGGCACCAAAACCAATTAGTATAACTTAGAAGTCAGAACTAGCAAACTAACCTGTCACCCCTGAGGAACTAGTCTCAGTCTTAAATTCCAACTGCATCGGAATGAACACTCGAGCTGGAGTCGATCTGTCCATCCCCTTTCGCTCATCCTTCCTTCACATTGGGCAATTCTTCTTATGATGTCCAAACATATTACATGAGAAGCACACCCTTGCTCGACATTCCCCTAGATGATGCCTTTTACACTGAGCGCATACTGGATATGTCTTCCGGCTTTCCTTTTTATTTGCTCCAATAAGTGGAGGTACCACTATTTGAGCTCCGTGCTCTCCAGAACTCTGCTGCCCAATCTGATGTCCTGCGCTCTCAACAGCAAGAGCCTTCCCTACCACCTGAGCATAGGTAGAGACTTCATGCACTAGGGCAACTCTAATACCCTGAACTATTCTCGGATTCAATCCCTGCACAAAATTTTCCTTTCGAGCTACATCTGTGGGTACCATGTCAAAAGCAAACTTGGCCAACCCATCAAATATATTAACATACTCGGTTACTGTTGCCTTTCCCTGAACGAGACTCAGAAACTCATTCATCTTAGCAGTCTTAGCTACATCACAATAATACTTCTCATTAAACAGCTGCCTGAATTCTTTCCAGTCCATCACAGTTGTGTCTTGTGTCTAGGATACTACCTCCCACCAAGTCCGGGCATCATCCCACAGTACACATGTAGCACAGAGCACCTTATCGTGTCCTACCAGCCCCATACTATCCAGAATGGAACTGATCATGCCCATCCGTTGCTCAGCTCTGAATGGATCTAGGCCTCCCTCAAAGACCGGAGGGTAATACTCCTGGATTCTCCCCCAAAGAAATTACCATCTGCTCTCAACCCTAGGCTGAGCCAAAGCTGGTGCCACTCCTGGCACAACAAAGGAAAAAGTGCTCCCCAGCAGATTCCGCTGTTGCTTCAAATACCTAATCTCTTCCTCATGCCTCCACAATCTTGATTGCAAATCTGTGATCATCTGCTGAAAATTCATAGGAGCAGATGAAGAACTGATACCCTGGCTGTAACCCCCAGCCTTTGTATAACTACCACCAGGCCTCATTAACTGCCTTGAATATAAACCTGCTGATTAAATCTGCAGTCAATAACTTGACCCATTAATCATGATGAGCATACCAAGAGCTTCCCCCCACGAGATAAATCTTACCACACCACATTCATTAACCACTTGCAGTGCTAAAAACATGCCCATGGCATTCATACATCAATCATAATCTCTGCTCTTCCAACATTCATACCATGCCTCCAACTTCAGCATGCAAATATCACAATTATATACTCACAGAGCAGGTAATCATATAATCACATCCACACATATATATTCACGAAGAATATAATCATATAGTCAAGAGCCAGGCTCTATCAGAATCTCATGCTCCCTAATACAATGTGTAGGTAAAGCATGCACATTCTATTTAAGCAGTTAAGCACATAACTACAGAAATAGTTACCATTCCCTGAGTGAAGCTATCTTCAGTGACGAGTGTACATGCCCAGCTTGTCTTCAGGAACCATAAACCTTGGCTCGCTCTGATACCTAGTTGTAATGCCCTAAACTTTAGGGACCGTTATGGTGTGCCTTGTAAACAGTGCTAAACTTGCTAATCGAGTCATTTGGCCAAAATCGTGTACTAAGTATGATTAGCGGTTTAGGGATTAAAATTTTTGGTTAAGATATAACATTTCATTAGAACGTTTATTATATACATTGGGATCCCAAAAATATAATTTAAAGGTCTATTACAAGAAATTATTTACAACCAGCTGGTCTAAGCGGCAAAACAGGGTTTAACCCTAGCTCCTCTCCTTCAAACCTCGGCCATGGCGGTCGAGCAGCTGCATATGTACACATCGCCACCTTAAGGATGGTCTAGCTTTCTTTTGCCTTTACCTGCACCACATAGCACTCGTGAGCCGAAACCCAACAAGAAAACTCAATATGCTCATGAACAGTAATAACATGTCACCAAATCATAAGGCACACGCCTAGCAGATATAGCCCTAATCAAGCAGGCAAACAACTTCACATAATGATGGGTATCCAAGATAAATAATCCTGCCCTCCTGAGTGGAAGACTATCAAGTCAATCTCAATCAGATAAGTGATTTATCATTGGTGGTTCCGGTAACCATATCGGGCTGATAGCCCTGGATAAAAGAGTGACAGTGGTACAAGTCACTAAGGTGGGTTCTGTTCCCTTTATAAATAAGTGATCATTTCACTAGCTTAAACAGGATAGGTGCATGATGATTAGTCACCAACATAACCTTCCTCATGACCCTAGAGTCATAACTATGGAACACTGTTCCCTAGCCATGTGACAAGTAGTCACCTAGGCCTTAGGCCCTAGCTCTGAGTAACTAGTCCTAGACTAGCCAAGCGCTTATAGTTTTCATCAACCTTTAGGTCGGTCTAGCATTAATACCCCATATGAGTCATTAAATGCTGATATCGATTAGATCTAATCTTCATTTGGCCCTGCGTCCTCGACGCTTATGCCGTTTCTGACTCTCAGGTCAGTGATACGCGGCCAGTGTCGATCCTGACAGTTGGTGCCACACACAAGCAAGCAATGCTACCAAACATATATCATATGTCAAATATCCGAATATAGGGCATTTAGCATGCTTACTTAACAACTGCTAGCATAATTAGGACCATGCATAATCACAGAGGCTCAAGCTCTGAACAAGATCATATTCAATATTCATAACATGCCCTAACCACATGTTTCTTGTGCAACACATGCATCACATTTAATCACTTGACATGCCTCAACAATAACCATGCATGTCACATTTAAACATCCAACATGCATCAAGAATAACCATGCATGTCACATATACACAGGGTGCAGTTTTTTTACCTCTAATTTGAGCGAGAATTAATATATGAACGACCCTTGAGAACGATAAACCTTTAAGCCTTTAGCAGTTACCTAGTCATAACCAAATATGGGACACCATCAATAAAATGAACACCAAAGGTTCCCAAACCAAGATCTAGCCTCCGGGACATCAATCCCCACTAATCCGGGTAGTAGGAACAATCCCAAGGCCTAAAACCAAGTTCCCGGGGCAAAACACTCAAACGGGCTCAAACCTGTCCAAGGGCTGCGGCCCTAACACCTTGGGCCGTAGCCCCCAGCCACTCCAGGAGCAAGGGCTGCGGCGCCCAGCAAGGCCAAAACCTTCCCAGCAACTTCTTCGAGCTAGGGTCGCGGCGCCCAAGAACAGGGTCGTGGCCCCCAACCAAGAACCAGCCATAAAACCCATTTTCCATCATCCCAAACCCTCCAAAAACATACCTAAACACTTCCAAATCATCAAATCAAAGTTTTCAAGCTTCCCAATGATCCAAAACCTTCAAATCCGGAGGCTCAAACGAACCAAAATCTCAACGATTCACAAAGTCCAATTCTAAGCTTAAAAACTTAAAAAACTTAAAACTTGAATTACCTCCAATTGAGTTGTTTCCAACTAAATCCTTCGGCTAATAAGCTTCCAATCTTTCCTAGGATTGCTATGCCTCGATCGTCGCTTGATTTCGACTCCTAGAACTCAAGATTTCTTTGGAAATGCTTCGAACGGTAAAATGAACTATCGGGAAGAGAGGAGAGGTTTTCTAACGTACGGTTCTATCTGACAAGCTACTTCAAGCTTAAGTAACCTCAAATAAAACCTAGTGCTCGGGGTCCCAAAAACACCCCCAGGGACATTATAGTCAAAACTCCCAGAATTTCCTCCTAATCTCAATAACTCCCAATTTATCATCAAATAACATCCTCATAACTCAATATCCCAATAAAAGACCCCCGTTATGACAAAACCGCTAATCAATAATATAAGACCGTCTCATGCCGAATAGCTCGAATATATCTCCATAATAATGAGATCTCATTCACAAATCACAATATGCACCCAAATATACAAATATGCCCTCAATGGGCCAAATTACCAAAATGCCCTTATAATTATAAATACACCCATATGCATGCATTTATCATCATATAATAATATAATTCACATAAACATGCATATAATCATTTAATATCATAATAAATCAATTATGGCCCTCCCGGCCTCCTAATCAAGGTCCTAACCCTTATTAGGAAATTTGGGGCATTACAGGTGAAGTTCTTACAATATCTTTGCTACCTTTATAAATGTTTGTTCAACTAAACTCATTAAAACCCCTAGGCTTAACTCTCACTCGGTAGCAACCAACACTAACCATCTTGGATGGAACTCACAAAAGTTTTAGTGTTGAAACCATTCACTTATCAATGACTTGTTCTTACCCATTGAACTATTTCCCTTGATTTTCACAAGTTTGGAGTTGGGTTGTCATCATTGGTGAATCTCTTATTCTAGGAGTTTCAGTCACATCCATTTTAAAGTGGAACTTACTAACCTTCTCACAAGAGGTTTTGTAAATGGATTCGCTAAGTTCTCACTTTTCTTAACATATGAGATTGATATGATTCCATCTTGAATCAATTGTTTCACATATTCATGCATTAGACTAATATGTCTAGACTTCCCATTATACACACTATATATGCTCTAGCAAGAGTGGATTGACTATCACAATGTATAGAGATTGCCGATACCATATCGTTGGGAAAAGGGATATCCAACATGAGATCCCTAAGCCACACGACCTATGTCCCAGTTGCCGCTAGTGTTGGTATTAAATAGATAAATATCAAAATACTCAATGGAAGGTAGGGGAGGGGATTTTCAAAAGTTATTAATACCAGCCAGGATCATACATATATACATACATACATTAAATTAACACATAAAATGATTTAGAGATTGTTAGAGAATATAATATTCAATGGAATATGTAAAAATCAAGATACAACTCTAAGCAACAAATACAATAGACAAGGTGTTTGATTAAAATAAATGTTACAACTCAATTGCTAAAATACAAATAAATAGAAGGGATGTAGAAGAAGTAGAGGAGAAGAAGATTACAAAATCAAAGAAAAATAGTACATGTAAATATAAAGAACAAAGATGAACATGAAGAAATTAATAAGAACAATAGTAAACAGAAAACAATGTAAAAATAACAAGAACACTCTAACACTCACACAATCAAAGTGTAGAGTAGTGGAGATCACCAACTTGAACAAGGTTCAAGACCTTTGTCCAAAAGCTTATTTTCCCTATTCTCTAAGCAATAAAGGACTCTCAAGTTTGGAAATAGCTATCTCGAATTATCAAGCCTTTTGGTGTATTTTTCAGCCAAGTGCTTTGTGGATAGAAAATGGTGTGCCTTGCAAGTGAGCATGAGGCTCCTATTTATAGATTTTTGAGACACCCTTTAAATTTCTAATTCCACCAACCCCCTTGGTTGTTACCAATGTTTAATTTGATGTTTATGAAATTAAAATGAAGATTTGGGAGTTACTTGGAATGTTAAAACTGTTCAAATTGGAAAAGATACAAAATTGGATTTGGCTTCCAGCAACCTAGGCCACGACCAGGGACATTTACGGCTGCGACTGCTGGTCCCTGACTCCCAGGCCGCAGCCTGGAATGTTAGTGGTCACGGCCAGTGGCCTGTTTCAGCCTCCCAATTTTTTTTCTTCAGTTTTTTCCAAAATGTCACAAACTCTTTCCCATTTGATTTTGTAACCTCCATACACATAATGAGAGTTAAAATCACATCTTCAACAATCAGTTCACATTATGAATTTGTGAAATTCAATCTCAAATGTGTAACTCTAAATCTACACATTCTTGGGTAATATTTGAGAGTTACAAACAAATATCTTACACTTGGACACACACATATGTCCAATTTTGTAACTCTCAATATTATGTTACAAGGTGTGAAAAATCACATTTTGTCACATTATTTAATATAATATTATATTATATAAAATAATATAACATTTAATCAAGTGGGGGAATATTATATTATTCTATAATATAATGTTTGATTGATTAAATAAATGTTACAAACTATTTGTCACTAGATAAGTGTCATTTAATCAAGTGGAGGAATGTTATATTATTTTATAAATATTATAATATTTTGATTAAATGAATTATGTGATAAATAATAGAGTGTGACAAATGTTATTTTGTCAAATGTAACATATATTGTGGAGTTATAATTTGAGAAATGATGATGATGATAAGTTTTGTAACATAAAGAGTGGAGTTACAACTCTGAAGAAATGATGATCATAAGTTTTGTAACTCTCACAAATTGATGTGTAAAAGGAGTTACACATCTTGAATTTGATTTTCCTTAGATATAATATTTTATAGTTGTTGTGTGCATATTTCTAACTCCCAAGGAGTTTGGTGGAATTAGAAAATCAAATGGTGGATGAGAACTCTATAAATAGAAATCATTTTTCTCACTTGAATGTAATGTGTGAATGTGAAAAATGTAAAACGCGCCCTAATTCTATTCCTTTATAAAACGTCGCTCAACTCACAAGTATTAGAAAAAAAAAATACAATTTTAAGGAAAAGCTCAGTGGGGCCTTGATAAAACATGCAATTTGAGCCCAATAGTTTAAAAATAAAGATAATGTGTCTTTATGCAATATTCAAAAATAAAATAAAGTTTTAAGTCCCACTGATGCAATTGAAATAAAAATCATAACATAAGTTCTTTTTATTCTTGGCGTTCAACTTGATCGTTATTCGTTTATTGGACACCCCATGCCATACATACTCAGACGTCAGAACTCCCCACATCAATGCGCGTGTCAAGGAGAACCCTATTGTTTACCTGAAGGAAGGGAAAGTAAGGGGGTGAGCTAAAAGCCCAGTAAGGAAGTACAACAAACACAACAATATCAAAGAAAGCGCAAGAAGAGCATATTCATATCGTAACTTAGGGAAAAACATATCATCTTCATACTCATAAATCATAATTGTAATCATAATCATACATCATAATAACACATCATAATCACACTCTTTGTGATCATGACACCCCTATTGTCCATGTCACATCTTGACGTAACCAGCAAAAACATAAACTGGTAAGACCTCCTATATGAGGTAAATAAGATCTCAGGTCCTCGAATAACCTCGACGCGTCTGCCCTATGAGTTACGTCATATCCTTAGTAACTCATTTATTGTGTCGCGTTCAACACGCTAGCAACCTTTTGTTTTTCATTCATCATACAAGCACATGTATCACAGTTCATATCAAAACATAGAATCCACGCTTTTCATAACACTTGAATTATCATAACATATGCTTTCCATAACAATTTATCTCTTGCAACATAACAAGTCATACTTTTCATAACATAATTCATGGAAAATTCTAACCAACTTCCTTACCTAAGGTCCAATCAAAAGTAAAGTGCGAATACGTCACAACGAACCTATAATCATAATCAAACGTTCGTCTTTAAAATCACGTAAGAATACATATCCAACATACAAACCCCACGTGTGCATGGACCATGCACACGTGGCAAAAGTTGCACCACAAGTCTATTTATACAATAACATCACATAGAATCATAAAAGAATAATATCAATTCTACTAAGTAATTCTCAATGATTTCAAATCAAGAACCATGTATTCAATTAAATAACATATATTTGAGTGTAAAAGTAAACTTGCATCATGCATACATGGGATGGTTCTTAAATCTTGCTTTGAAGTTGCCAATATTTATTCCTTTAATTTCTTGTCAATTTCACAAAAATTTAGCAAGCATAAAATAAATTACCAAATTGGTTAATACAACTTTATTATTTTAAATCATACAATTATCACTCATAAATTTTATTACAAAATTTTAATTACTAAAACAATTCTTTTGCTTAAATTGTACAAAATAATAAACTTAATTATTATTTAATAACAATAAAATGTGACAAAATTTATATTTACTTTTAAAATAATTAATTTGGAAAAATTAAGTAAATAATACCCATAAAATGTGACACATTTATTTTCTGTATTATTTTAAAAAAATAGTTATTAGGTCATAAAATTCACACTATTTATAATTATCTAAATTTGACAAAATGGCTCATAATATTTACATTTTCGATAAACCAATTTCTAGACATCCTTTTAAAAAGAGTTTTCTGCATTTTAAAAAAAAAATCTGCATGTACTTTATTAAAGAAAAATACATTATTCATGCATGATATTCACCTCTTACTTGTCTTTGTTTTAAAATATGAAATTTTAAGACAGAGTTTGTTCTCCTTTTAAATTATTTATAAATTATCATAAAATACAAACTAAAATCAGCAAGCATAATTTATTTTAAATATACTCATATGCATTCTTAACCATTTTAACAAATTAACCTAACATGCTTCTATAACTTTAAACACCTCAACATCATATTTAAACATGCAAAACTAACAATAACAATGTCAAACAACCCTAAACATATAGGTACGGCTTTCTCTTATCAATACAAGAAGCTTTGAAAACTATCATGCTTCCTAGAACCTTACAAATTGCAATTCTCATGTTTCATGTAATAAAAAATTAACTTTCCTTTTACAAGGGTTGCCGAAATCACATTCTTGAGAGACAATCAAAATACAATTTGAAATAACCTTAATCATGTTTCTACCCACATTCATTTAAATAGCATAAATTACACAAAGTGGTAAAACATGAAATTAGCTCTCAAGGTCGAACCCTACACCACTAAGGCATTAGAATTTCAATTGAACTTAACATAGCATGCTTTTCCTATGTTTGACTCAAAACAACTCACATGGAATCATGGATTCAACAAAAATTATATCATGCTCCTATATACATCAAGAGAGTAAATAACAAAAAGAAAAAAAATGAACATAGACCAAATTCCTGTCTCTTGACCGAAACCTCATGACCATATAACACAAATATACTCTTCAACATATATCCCATCAAAATCATGGATTCATTTACCAAGACAAGAGTATCAAAAACACATATCCATAATACAAAAACAACTATTACAAATCAACATGCTTTTTCCATGAAGACAACTCAAATCAAAAGAACACACCAACAACATCAAGCAAAATATAAAGGCACTAGAATCTCCATTACCTCCTTTGTAGTGATTAAATATACACAAGTTTTGATCAACCCTTTGGCACCTCAAGACCTAGGTTCAATCAAAACCCAAAGAAAACATTCTAATGCGTAGAGCTTAAGATGAATAGAATAGATGTAAAGAAAGAAAAGAACACTACAGTACATTACTCTAGGGTTTGAAATTCCATTCTTCTTCTCCTTCTCCTTCTTTCTCTTATTTCTTTCCTTCTCTTCCTTCTATATGCACACAGAAACCACCAATAAATGGTTCAAGCTTCTCCTTGTTTTCCCTTCTTAACCTAGCCGAGCCCCTTTGATTCACTTGCCCAAAATTAAGGACTCAATCCTTCCCTTAATTCCATCTCCCCAATTCCAGTGATGGAGCACAAAAAGGGAAACCAAACCCTTGCCTTGACCGGCTACCCATCACTCTCTCTCTGTTTCAGCTATGTGTGGCCTTTTCACACTAACCTTGTCATAATTCTACCTTCCATACTTAGCACAAGCCAATCAAATAAAAAATCTTACCTTATTTGTCTATTTTTTTATTTAATTTAAAAAATAATTAGAAAAGAAATTCCCTCTATTTCCTTCTCTCCACACACCAATCTCCTTCCTTATTTCTTTCCTTTCCTTTTTCTTTTTAATACTTAAATAAATAAAAAAATAAGAGAAATAATGCATGGGAAAGACTATTGCTTGCTCACCATGCAACCATGCACATGCGCACACACATGTGCTCAAGTGCATCCTTACTAACCACACACCTTAGAGCACCCAACCAAAACTCAAGAAAGCTCTTAAAATAGATTAATTAAATAAAACATATAACAAAATTAAATTCACATAATTTCTACCGAACAATTCAAATAATAAAAAAATAATTTCTTAACACTTAACAATTAATAATAAAATAAAGCACTAAATTAAATAAAATAAAAAAACTGCGCGCTACAATATACCCTCCTTGAAAGGAATTTCGTCCCGAAATTCTTTCTTACCAAATAATTCAGGGTATCTTTCTCTCATGTCTTCCTCCAGCTCCCATGTTGCCTCTCTTTCCATGCTATTCCTCCAGAAGACCTTAACTAATGGAATCATTTTGGATCTCAGTTCCTTGATTCCCTTTTCGATGATACGCTCTGGCAGCTAATCGTAACTCAGGTCCTTCTTCAGCTGCAACGGCTCATAGCTCAAAACATGATCTGACACGTACTTACACAACATCGAGATATGAAAGACGTTATGTGTTTCAGATAGTGTTGGGGGCAGTGCTAAATGGTACGCAACTTGCCCAACTCTGTCCAAAATCTCAATTGGACCTATAAATCTCTGGCTCAATTTCCATTTCTTCCCAAAACGCATAACACCCTTCATTGGCAAGACTCCCAAGAACACAAACTCACCAACTTAAAACTTGATGTCCCTTCTCTTAAGGTCGGCATAGCTCTTTTGCCTCTTTTCAGCAGTAAGCATCCTTTGGCGAATCTTCTCATTCGCCTCGTTGGCTTCCCTAACCACCTCGGGGCCTAAAATATACTTCTCCCCAACCTCATTCCAGTGCAAGTGAGATCTACATTTGTACCCATAAAGCATCTCATAGGGAGCCATCCCAATAGTGGACTAATAGCTATTGTCATAGGAGAACTCCATCAGGGCTAGATATCAACCCCAAGACTCTAAAAAGCCCAATTCACAACATCTCAGCATATCTTATAGAATCTGAATAATCCTCTCAGACTGCCCATCGGTTTGGGGATGAAAAGTGGTACTGAACTTCAACTTTGTACCCATAGCTTTCTCATATCCTTTCTAAAAGTTCGATGTGAACACTGACCCTTGGTAAGAAATAATCGACTTTGGAACCCCATGAAGTCTCACTATCTCGCTAACATACAACTCTGCATACTGATCCGTCGAGTAGGTGGTCTTAACTGGTAGAAAACGATGGACTTAGTGAGCCTATCCACTATTACCCAAGAAGAATCATGCAGTTTAATGGTCCTAGGTAACCTTACCACATAATCCATTGCTATGTATTCCCATTTCCATTCCGGAACATAAAGTAGCTGAAGTAGCCCTGTTGGCCTTTTGTGTTCTGCTTTGACTTGCTGACATGTCAAACACCTGGCAACAAACTCAACAACATTTTTCTTTATTCTAGGCCACCAATACAGCACTTTAAGGTCTTGGTACATCTTTGTTGATCCTGGATGTAAGGAATATTGTGCTGTATGCGCCTTTTTCATAATACTTGCCTTAATCTCGTGATTGTTAAGCACACAAATCCTATTCTTAGATGCATCATAATACACCATGAACTTCTCGTCTTCTGCGGGAACATAAAGGATAGGTGTAGAAATGAACTTATCCTTCATAGTTTGAAAGCTTTCTTCACACTTCTCAGTCGATGTGAACTTTTAGTGTTTGCAGGTTAAGTTGGTCAAGGGTGTGGAAATCTTAGAGAAACCCTCGAAAAACTTCCGGTAATAACCCACTAACCCTAAGAAGCATTGAATCTCTGAGGCATTCTTGGCTTAGGGCCAGTCTCTAATGGCCTCAATCTTTCCTGGATCCATTACTATTCCATTCTTGGACACTATATGCCCTAGGGAAGTCACTTGTTCCAACCAAAATTCATGCTCCTCCTTAGTCTTTGAGTAGATAAGGATGTCGTCTATAAACACCACCATAAATTTATCCAAGGAGTCCTTAAACACTTTGTTCATCATGTCCATGAACACTGCTGGGGCATTAGTGAGTCCAAAAGTCATCACTAGGAACTCATAATGTCTGTAGCGAGTTCTGAAAGTTGTTTTAGGAATATCTCCTTCCTTCATTGTAACGTCCCAAATTACCTAATAAGGATTAGGGCCTTGATTAGGGGGGGCAGGATGGCAAATTATGGAAAATTATGTGTATATGTGATATATATGTGTATCATAATATGATTATATGAGTTATATTATAATATGACTTGATATGCATGTTTAGGTGTATTAAATATGCATGTGGGCCCATTTCTGAATCAAATGGAAATTTTTGTAATTTGGCCCATTATGGGTATATTCGGCATATATGTGATATATGTGTGGGACCACATTATTATGTGGATATATTTGGGTTACTCGGCACGAGGCGATCCTAGGGAGCAAGTTAGCAGGAAAGTCACAATGGGACCAATAATTTACTCGGAGTGAGTCAAGGGGTATTTAGTACATTACTAGGATATTGGGTAATGGGAATGAATATTTGAGGATATATTATGGAGTTAGTGAGATTAGGAGGGAATTATGGGGATTTTGACCATTTTACCCTCGAGGACGTTTTTGGGGTACCCCGAGCCTTGGGTTTTATTTAAGGTTACTTGAGCCCTAAGTAACCTGTCATAAAACACAAACACATTCAACTCTCGTTTTCTCTCATGTTCTCTCCATTTGGTGTTCGTTAGAATTTTTCGAAGGAAACTTGAGTTTTAGAGCTCAGATTTAAGCAAGGTTAGAGTCATAACGATTCTAGAGAAGATTAGAAGCTCGTTAGCTAGAAATCAACGTAAATAGAGGTAATTAAAGCTTTAAGTTTATGAGTTTCAGTTTCCTTAAGTTTCTTGAGTTTTGATTTGGATTTTATGGTTCTGTGAGCTTTTAATCCATTTGAATGGTGGGTTTTGTGATCTGGGACATTCTAGGGATGGTTTGAGATTGAATGGTGAGTTTGGTGCGGATTTGGGGTGAGTTTTGGGTGGAGTTGGAGAGCTTCGGTGACGATGTGTACATATATGGCTACTCGACCACCACGGCCGGGGTTCCTCAGAGGAACTAGGGTCAAACACTATTTTGCCGCTTAGGTCAGCTGGTTGTAACTTTTCAATTGTAATTAACCTTTTTTAATGTACTTTGGGGATCCCATGTATGGAAATAAACGTTTTAATGGAACGTTTATACATTTTGACAAAAAAATTTAATCCTAAATCATTAATCACATTTAGTTACATGGTTATGGGCAAATGACTCGTTTAGCGAGTTTAGAACTATTTAAAATACATAGTGTAACAGCCTCTGAGTAGTAGGGCGTTACAACTTGGTATCAGAGCGTGCCAACGTTAAGGGTTCTTGAAGACAAGTTGGGCATGTACACTCGTCATTAAAGACAAGCTCCACTCAGGGTTTGGTAACTATTTATGTGGTTATGTGTTTAACTACTTAAACATGATATAAATTCCTTACCTATATGCCTTATTAGGAAGCATGCGATATTCTGATAGGGCCTGGCCCTTGACTGTTGATATGATCATGTGCTTGCCTACTCAGTTGATATATGAATACGTATCTGCATACTAGAGTTAAGAGCATGATATTTATGTTGGTAAGAGCAGGGCTTATTGATTAATGCATGAATTTTATGGGCATGTATTTAGCACTACAGGGCTATGTGAATGTGGTGCTATTTGGTTTTCCTGTGGGAAGACTTTTTGGTGTGTTCATCATGCCTAATGGGTCAAGTTATTGACTGTAGATGAACTCAGAGGTTATGTCCAAGGCAGTCAATGGGACCCGGTGGTGTTTATATTAACGCTGTAAATTATAGCCAGGGCCAGAGCTCTCCACCTGCCCTTAAGAATTAACAGCAAGTGTTTACAAATATGCAAGCAAGATTGCAGAGGCAAGAGGAGGATATTAGGTATTTAAAACAATAGTTTCTGTCAAGGAACACCTTTTCCATTGTTATGCCAGGAGTGGCACCAGTTTTGGCTGAGCCTAGGGTTTTGAACAGGTGGGAATTAGAATATGAGAGATTTTAGGAACATTAACCTCCAGTTTTTGAGGGAGGCCTAGATCCATTCAGAGTTGAACAATGGATGGGCATGACCAATTCCATCCTTGATTTCATGGGGGTGGTAGGTCACAATAGAGTGATATGTGCTACATATGTGTTATGGGAGGATGCTTGGACTTGGTGGAAAATGGTATCCCAGACACGGGATACAGCTGCGATGAATTAGGAAGAATTTAGGCAGTTGTTTAATGAGAGATATTATTGTGATGCAGTTAAGACTGCAAATAAAAATGAAATTATGAACCTGGTTCATGGAAACACAATAGTAATAGAGTATGTTAACAAATTTGATGGGTTGGCCATGTTTGCTTTTGATATGGTACCCACAGATGTGGCTCAGAAAGAGTGACTTATCTAGGGATTGAATTTCGGGATAGCTCAGGGCTAGAATCGCCCCAATACATGAGATCTCTACCTATGCTTAGGTGGTAGGGAGGGCTCTTGTTGTTGAGGGCATAGGAAATGAGATATGGAGAAAGAGTGCCAGAGAGCGCAGGCTCAGGCAGTGATACCTTTGTTTATTGGATCAGGCAGGGGTAGAGGCCCCAGTGATTAGAAAAGAAAAGTTATCAACATATTTAGTACCCCTGGATTGGAAACGAGGTTCCAAATTTCTCAGATAGGCCATCAGGGCGAGGATGAGGATTGGAAACTCTACCCAGAATGCGCTCAATGCAGGAGGCGCCATCTGGGGGAATGCCGAGCAAAGGCATGTTTCTTATGTTGGATGGTTGGGCACCTCAGGAGGGATTGCCCAGGGATGAAGAAGAAAGAATAAAATGGAGTGGATAGCTCAACTCTAGCTCGAGTGTTCGCTCTGATGCATTTAGAGTCAGAGGTTGAGAATGAGGTGGGTCCATCAGTAGTTGCAGGTCAGCTTCCTAGTTCTGATTCTTATATTGTGCTGATTGGTTTTGGTGCCATGTTTTCTTTGTTTTGTTGCATCTAGTGGAAGTACTGAATCGGTATGTGGATTAAGTGATTATGTTAGGATGAGAATTTGGAACCTTATCTCCTACCGAGGAATCAGTAACTTCTTAAGAGATGGGTTAGATTATTGTGGGAAAAGGATTCATCAGTTGACTTGATAGAGATGGTTAAGACTGACTTTGATATGATCTTGGATATGGATTGGTTAGCCAAGTATGGGGCAACGATAGATTGCAAGAAAAGATGGTAACCCTTGAGCTTGAGGGTGAGAAACCCTCTATATTTGTTGGCACTGTGCATGGACCCGATATACTTATGATATCTGTACTTGGAGCTAGAGACCTATTGTAGGAAAGATGCATAGGATTCTTAGCTAGTGTGGTGGATACCACTCAGGTCGTGCCAGTGGGACTAGAACAGACTAGATTAGTCTGTGAGTTTTTAGATGTGTTTTCAGAGGATCTGCTAGTGTTACCTCTACACATGGAGATAAAGTTGAGATTAAATTGGTGTCAAGGATGGAACCAGTGTCTAGGGCACCGTATTGACCAACTCCAGTAGAGCTGAAGGAACTAAATGTTCAGTTACAAGGTAAGACAATATTCTTCAAGATAGATCTTCGATATGGTTACCACCAGCTAGGGATCAGGGAGGAGGATATACCGAAGACTACTTTTGTATTAGATATGGACATAATGAGTTTTTAGTTATGTCATTTGAATTGATTAATGCCTGACAGTACTTATGGATTTGATGAACATGATGCTCAAAGATTATCTAAATCAGTTTGTGATCGTCTTTATAGACGATATTTTGATATGCTCTCAGTTAGAGATTGGCCAAGGCCAAGGAACGCCTCAGAGATCAAGAATTTCCTTGGATTGGCAGGGTATTATATGCATTTGGTGGAAGGGTTCTCAAGTATTATTACCTCATTGACATAACTGACATGCAAAAATCTGAGTTTGCATTGTCAAATAAGTGTTAGAACAACTTCCAGGAACTGAGGTAGTGATTAATTATAGCTCTAGTTCTGGGTCTTCCGACAAATCAGAACAAGTTTACGATTTATTGTGATGCCTCGTGACAGGATTTAGGTTGTGTCCTTATGCAGATAGGAAAGGTGATTGCCTATGCATCATGTTAGTTGAAGGATATGACCAGAGCTAGTGTAGAGTACTGGTGGGCCAGTTGGCCAACATTACACTTGATTTTACTCTTTTAGAGAGGATCAAAGAAAAACAATTGAGTGACCCACAATTGGGAAAATAATAGAGGGGGTGTCCTAGCTGGAATAGCTACGGACTATACATTGTCAAGTATGGGTTTATTGAGGCCTATAGATTAGCCTTACCTTCGGCACTATCCACCGTACATAATGTATTTCATATTTTGACATGTTGAGGAAATATGTATTAGATGAGACTCATGTCTTGAGTTATGAGGATCTGGAACTGGAGGTAGAGTTATCCTAAGAGGAGCAACCAATTCAGATTGTAAACAGAAGGACAAGGTCCTGAGGAAAAGGCTATACCTTTGTTTAAGGTATTATGGAAGAACAACAAGGTCGAGGAAGCGACCTAAGAGCTAGAATCAGATATGTGGGATCAATATCCTGAGCTATTCAGATAAAATTTCAAGGACAAAATTCCTTTAAGGAGGGGATAGTTGTAATGTCCCAAATTACCTAACAAGGCTTAGGGCCTTGATTAGGGGGCCAGGATGACAAATTATGTAAATTATGTGTATATGTGATGTATATATGTGTTTCGTTATATGATTATGTGAATTATATAATAATATGACTTGATATGCATTTTTAGGTGTATTAAATATGCATTTTCGTAATTTGGTCTGATATGGGTATATTTGGAATATATGTGATATATGTGTGGGAACACATTATTGTGTGGATATATTTGGGTTACTCGACACAAGACGATCCTAGGGAGCAAGTTAGCGGGAAAGTCATAACGGGACCAATACTTGACTCGGAGTGAGTCAAGGAGTATTTTGGGTATTTAGTACATTACTGGGATATTGGGTAATGAGAACGAATATTTGAGGATATATTTTGTAGTGTCTCGGAATTTTACTTGTAGTAGTAGTAGTCGTATAGTAATAGCTTGCACTATTTTAATTTTCGTGGTTATTGGCTCAAGCCAAGATTTAGTTAGAAAATCATAGAACAGTTATAGATTTTATAAGTTTAACCTATAGTTTAGAAATATTAATTATAACATAAGGTTTGATTAATATAGCTGGTCCTAGAAATATTATTTATTATAACCTAAGGTTTAGATAGAATAATTAAGAGCATGACACTTGTCACATGCTTGTTTATTTAAGGATTTTAGATTAATTAAATAATAATGGATGAATCTAGAAGCTCTAGAACCTTCCAGCATCTGTTAGGATCACATTTTACTCAGTCAAATTTGTTTTAACAAACTTTAAATATGCTGAAAGTGTGCAAAAAAGGTGTTTAAAATATCAGCGTATGTCGATATATCGCAGCTATAGGGGCCGATATGTTGCCTACGGAAGATACGGAAAACACATCGACTTCGTACGAACGAAACCACGGAAACTCGGGGCATAGGTAGGGGCGATATATCGCCTAGGGTAGGTGATATGTCGGCTCCTGGAGCCATTTTTTTTTAATCTTTGTGGATTTAAATTAAAAACAGCCCCCAACCACTTGGACTTGCTCTTGAACATTTTTGACCGAGTTCTGGGTATCTCTTGAAACGAAAAATCAAATCTTTTTAATTATTATTCATTTAAAAATGGGTTAGTTTCACTCCTTGAACTCTATAAATAGGACCTAGTACTCAACCATTTCATTCATCATTCAAGCATTCTTCAGAGCATCCAAGTTGCTAAGATTACGTTAGAGAGAAAACACTTGGGTTTTGGGATAAAAGCTTTTCCAATCTAAGCTTTTATAAACACTTGGGAAGTAAGATATAGTGTTATTTCAGTATCGAGGCGTAGATCAAAGTCCTAGTCCATTCAAGTTATTCTTATCCTTAGATTTAATCCATCATAGTTCTTTTATTTTCTTTCAGATCCTAACTCATTATTATGACTTCTTGATTAGGTGTCTAAATTCCTTGAAACTTAAGGTCCTTCGATAAGTTTTTATCTTGATGGTTTAGATCCCCTATTCATCTCCATTTCTTTATAAACTCATGGTTCTTATTGTTGATTTTAGGAGTTTTCCAATCCCATTCTTGTCTCCAATATCCCGGTTTTTGGTAAGGAAAATAGGTTAGATTATATGTGTTTATATGATGTGTTATGATATGTTTATATGCTATGATATGTGCTATGTATATATGCCTAGATATGTTTTGTAGTCACTTGGGGCTTATAGTTGCTTAGATAGCAAACCCCAAGATTTTTTATCATTATCGTAGATTAGAGTTATGATTTACCCTACCACGATTAGTAGATAGAGGACCTAGATGGGTTATCATATACTATTTTGTGATCTAACCTACCTCGATTAGTAGACTGAGGACCTAGATGGTTTTATCACATGCTACGGTAATGCATTAATGGACATTAATATTGTAGTCCTATATGATATACGTTTTTACGTCATATGTTTTATAGTATATGTTTTATGATATAGTCTTATGATTTATGATATATGTTTTTAGTAGATTTTCCTTACTAGGCATTAGGATCATTCCTTTTATTTTAGATGGTGTAGGAAAATAAGCTTGGAAGGCGGGTTGGATTCGTGGCAGCTTGGCATGTGTATTAGGGATGGACTGCTGGAAGATCGAGGATGAAGTTATTTCAAGTCTTTTAATTTATGTTCTTATGTATTTCCGCACTTAGTTTTTAAACAATTAATTAAAGTTTATGTTTATGTTTTTTTTAACAATGGGATCCCATACCATATTTTGTATTCCGTACCATATTTTGGATTTTTAATAAAGTTATAATATTTTATGTATATATGTATTCCCAAAATAGTAGCTATGTATTAGTAGTTCTTAATGGTCCGAGGTCAGAATTAGTCGGGGCATTACACTTGGTATCAGAGCCCACAGTTCATATGCATGAAGTTCTCCTTGATACACACGCAAAAGCTCCGAGTCTAACCCCCAATGTAAGTGTTTATGATATGGATATATATTTATGTTAATAGCTAACGTTTTTAGTTAAAATGGATGGAGCCTTAACCTATCATGATATCCGAGCCATTAAGGCATTGAAAAGGATTAGAGAGCCAAGGAATACAAAAGGAGTGTTAGAAAGAATCACTCAAAGATTGATCCTATTTCACAAGGGGATAGTTCACCTTCAAACTACTAAGCAAATTATGATGAGAGCTATGAAACAATATGTCCTAGTAATTAGGCTTTTTAAAGACTTTCCTTCTATAATTTCAACATTAGAAGAATTATGGGAGACTATAGATGACGAGGATTATTTACCGGTAGCCATGAGATATTATTTTCTTATACTAAGGTTCACCTCTAAGTTTGAATTTCAATTCACAAATGAACAAAAGCATAATATCTTGATGAATATTCCTTGAGGTAGTTTTGAGGCTCAAGATAATGATGATTATGAAGAAATAGATGATGATATGATAGATGATGGGTCAGATGTAGAAGATCCTGTTTTTTAGATTTACCCTAGTTATTTTTTTAGTTTTGTTTACTTATTTCTTTATTTATTTATGCATTTATGATTGTACTTAGTGAAAACCTTTTTCCAAATGAATAAATTGTTATCTTTGAGTGACATGTATGAGTTTGATTTTTTTTACAATCATAATAAATAATAAATTCAATAAATAATGATTAAGTTCAGTGAGGGTGGATACAAATCAATGGATCGGGTTCTGTATTGAGAGTTTAGGGAGCCATAGTAGTGGGAACGATTTTACTAATCCCAGCCCTCTCTCAATATGGTTAACTTTAGAACAACGATGAGTTTCGAGCCTGAGAATAAAGTCATATAGGATGGTTAGAAACATACTTAGAAAATAAAAAAGATGGCTTATTTTTCTAAGTATAGAAACATACCCTAATTATAAAGATGGCTTATATAATTTTTCATAAGAAATCATTATTGATAGGTCCGAGTTATGTTTGCTTAGACTAAGATTTGCCTTAGAACCTATTAGGGTAAGTTCTAACATGTTTTTATCAACTATTAGAACTTTGCTGAAGATGTCACTCAGAAGGTCTGCACGCACAGCCAACAATGCCTCCAGCGCCGCCAACGAGACTAACGAAGCCCCTCCACTTCGAAGAAGGGGAACGCGTACTACAAATGCTGCTGCCAGTAGAAATGCACCGCCTTTGGTTGACAACACCTCATAGATTGTTAGGCTACGTCAACAAGTGGAAGAATTGCTGCAGTAACAACGACAACAGACTCAGCCGCAGCCTCAGACTCAGCCCCAGCCTCAGCCACAACCGCAGCCTCAACAAGCGGCTCAAGCACCCCAACAAGTAGGTCCATATGGAGAATGGCCGATGGCGAACTATGCGCCTTATCCAGCTCAGTACATAGAGCCAGTCTATGATCATTTCCATAAGCAGCACGCTCCAAACTTTGAAGGGACAACCGACCCCATCGAGGCTGAAGAATGGCTCAGGAATGTAGAGCCGATACTTGCACACATGAACCTCGGCAAAGCGGATCACATATCTTACGTTTCGTATCTTCTGAAGAAGGATGCTAGAATCTGGTGGGATTTAGTACAGCAAACTCACGACGTCGTCACCATGACATGGACTAGATTTGTGGAGCTGTTTCACAAAAAGTATTACAACTCGGCAGTCATCGCCACGAGGGTAGAGGAATTTTCCAATCTGAAGTAGGGCAATTTGACAGTAGTCCAGTACGCTCGATAATTCGTTTGTCTAGCCAACTTTGTGCAAGAGTTGGTCCCAACTGATTTCTTGAGGGTTACCAAGTTCACCAGGGGACTCAGACCAAAGATTGAGTTAGGAGTCAAGCTAGCAAATCCTGGAACCCTTCTTACGCCGATGCTTTAGAAATAGATATAGAAGTGGAAAGGCTTCAGGCGAATGTTATTAAGGAAGAGGCCAACAAGTCTAAACCTAAGCAGCAGAATCTGACGCAGAATGGTCAGAACCACAACAACAACCACCAACACAACAATAATGGCCAGAAGAGGAAGCATCCTGATAGTGAGCAGGCCGATGGCGACAAAAGAGCATGGAATAACAATGGAAATAATAGGTCGGGTTATGTAGAATACCTGCAAAGCTCCAAATGACAGAAAAGACATCCTGGGGAGTGTCGTGCGAACACAAAAGGTTGTTACAATTGTGGCCAGGAAGGTCATCAGAAGAAGGAATGTCCACAGCTCAAACAAGAAGAAAAGAGGGACAACAAGATGGCTCCAGCCAAAGTATTTGCCTTGACCCAGGGAGAAGCTAAAGCTAGTAACAAAGTCGTTACAGGTCAGATTCCTATCCTCAATGATATATGTTCAATATTATTTGAGTCGGGAGCAACACACTCGTATATCTCCTTAGGAATGATAGAGAAATTAGACAAACCTTGTGAAAGATTTAGAACTAGTTTTGTGACAGAATTGCCTTCGGGCAAAGTAGTCCTATCATCGCGAATAGTACGAGGTGTACCGATCAAAATCGAGGGCACAGAACTACAAGGTGACCTGATAGAGCTAGAAATCAAAGACTTCGACGTAATACTAGGCATGGATTGGCTAGCAAGGCATGGCGCAACCATCGACTGTAGATGTAAGCAAGTGACGTTCCAAACTCCTGACGGTCAGAGACTATGTTTTATGGGGAAAATTTCAGGACTACGAACACCACTTATCTCATCTCTTAAAGCTCAAAGGATGATAGAGAAAGGATGTCACACATTCTTAGCAAGCATCACAGAGGTGGCAAAGGAAACACCACTAAAGGTTGGAGATGTCCGCATTATAAAGGAATTTCCAGAAATATTTCCTAACGACTTACCAGGGTTACCACCGACTCGAGAAATTGACTTCACAATCGAACTAGTACCGGGAACCGAGCCTATCTCCAAGGCACCATACTTGATGGCACCAACAGAACTCAAGGAGTTGAAAATGCAGTTGTAAGAACTCTTAGACTTGGGTTTCATCAGACCAAGCCATTCGCCATGGGGAGCACCGGTTCTATTTGTGAAGAAGAAGGATGGAAGCATGAGGATGTGTATAGATTACCGTGAGCTAAAAAAGGTGATGATTAAGAACAAGTACCCGCTACCCCGAATCGATGACTTATTTGATCAACTCCGAGCAGCGACTGTGTTTTCTAAGATTGATCTACGGTTCGGTTATCACCAGCTCAAGGTACGGAAGAGGATATACCAAAGACAACTTTTAGAACTCGATATGGACATTACGAGTTTCTAGTTATGTCTTTTGGTCTTACCAACACTCCAGCCGCATTTATGGACTTAATGAATTGGGTCTTCAAGGATTACTTTGACAAATTCGTCGTAGTGTTCATTGACGATGTTTTGGTGTACTCCAAGGATGAAGTCGAGCACGAGGAACATTTAAGATTGAAAATGTTGCGACTGAAGGAGCATCAACTTTACGCCAAGTTCAAGAAGTGCGAGTTTTGGCTTTCGCAAGTAGCGTTCCTCGGCCATATAGTATCCAAAAATGGAGTCACAGTAGACCCAACTAAGATAGAGGCTGTGAAGGATTAGCCAAGACTTAAGAATGCGTCGGAGGTTAGAAGTTTTCTTAGGCTAGCAGGCTATTATCAGAGATTTGTGGAAGGCTTTTCTAAGATAGCCACTCCGCTTACCAACCTGACTCGAAAACAACAAAAGTTCAACTGGACGGATAGGTGTGGAGAGAGCTTCTAGTTTCTCAAGGATAAGTTATGCTCAGCACCAGTACTTTGTGTATCGACACCCAATGACAAGTTTGTAGTATGCTGTGATGCATCGAGGAAAGGTTTTGGTTGTGTGCTGATGCAAAATGACAAAATAATAACCTACGCCTCAAGGCAACTAAAGGAATACGAGCAACGCTATCCAACACACGATATGGAGTTGGTAGCGGTGGTCTTCGCATTGAAAATCTGGCGCCATGATCTGTATGGAGAACGGTGTGAGATCTATATGGACCACAAGAGCTTAAAGTATTTCTTCACACAGAAGGAGCTCAATATGAGGCAATGCAGATGGTTATAACTAGTAAAGGATTATAACTGTGAAATCCTATACCACCCAGGAAAGGAGAACATAGTTGCAGATGCGCTAAGTCGGAAGAGTTATAGAAATCTAGCAGCATTATCCGGAACAGAAAAGCTGCTACAGCATGAGCTGATCTATGATGGAATAGAAGTAGTCATTGGTCAACTGGCTAACTTGTCCATCTAGTCAAATCTATTAGAAGATATACGGATCAGGCAAGGGCATGATGACACATTAGTAACACACATGGTTGCAGTCAAAGAAGGCAAGGCCACATATTTCTCTATATCAGGACAGGGGTTCTTGAGATATAAGGGTCGGGTATGCGTGCCGAATGATTATGGAATTAAGATGAAGATTTTAGAAGAGGCACACACTACCCCATACTCAGTTCACCCAAGGTTGACTAAGATGACTCACAACCTTAAGGAACTATATTGGTGGCCGGGAATGAAGAAAGACGTAGCAGAATATGTGTCCAAATGTCTTATATGCCAGCAAGTAAAGGCGGAGCATCAGCGACCTGCATGGTTATTGCAACCGCTTAGTATTCTATAATGGAAGTGGGAAGACATGGCCATGGACTTCGTGACAGGATTACCATGAACAAATAAGCAACACGACTCGGCTTGGGTAGTGGTAGATAGACTAACCAAGTCAGCTCACTTCCTGCCTGTCAAGACTACATACACTGTAGACCAGTATGCAAACATTTATGTTCGAGAAATAGTACGACTGCATGGAATCCCTAAGACCATAGTATCAGATAGAGGATCGATGTTTACATCGAGATTTTGGGGAAGCTTGCAGCAAGCCATGGGTACCAAGTTAAGCCTTAGTACGACATTTCATCCTCAGACTGACGGTCAGTCCGATCGTACCATACAAATTTTAGAAGATATGTTGTGCGCTTGTGTAGTAGACTTCGAAGGATCGTGGAGTAAGTATTTGCCACTTATAGAGTTCTCCTACAACAATAGCTACCAGTCAACGATTAGTATGCACCTTATGAGTTACTTTATGGAAGGAAGTGCCGATCGCCGTTACATTGGGACGAGATAGGAGAAAGACAACTTCTTGGACCCGAAGCTGTTAGAGTGGCTCAGGATGAAGTGGCGCTGATTAGAAAGCGTATGCTCGCTGCTCAGAGCCGACAAAAAAGTTATGCAGATTCCAAGCTGCGAGATGTGGAATTCAAAGTCGGAGATCAAGTCTTCTTAAAGGTATCTCCTATGAAAGGAGTGAAGCGGTTTGGGAAGAAAGGAAAACTTAGTACCCAGTTTATAGGTCCTTTTGAGACATTGGACAAGGTGGGAACATTTGCATATAGATTAGCCCTACTGCCAGCTCTAGCTGATAGTCACAATGTATTTCACATCTCGATGCTGCATAGATATGTGTCAGACCCATCTCACGTCCTCAAGTACGATACGATAGCACTCCAGAAAGACTTTAGTTACGAGGAACGACCGGTTAGCATCCTAGAGAAGGGGATAAAGGAATTACAGTCTAAGAGTATTCCAATAGTCAAGGTCCTATGGAGTAATAGTTGGCAACGTGGGAGTTGGAGGAAGACATCTTAGCACAGTATCTGGAATTGTTTGGTAAGTAAATTTCAGGGACAAAATTCTTTAAGTATGGGAAAATTGTAGTGTATCTAGTAGCAACAACTTGTAGTATTTTACTTTTTGTGATTATTGGTTCAAGCCGGGATTTAGTTGGACAATCATAGAAACAATTATAGATTTTATAAGTTTAACCTATAGTTTAGAAGTATTAATAATAACATAAGGTTTGATTAATATAGCTGGTCTTAGAAATATTATTTATTATAACCTAAGGTTTAGATAGAATAATTAAGAGCAATGACACTTGTCACATGCTTGTTTATTTAAGGATTTTAGATGAATTAATTAATAATGGATGAATCTAGAAGCTCTAGAACCTTCCAGTAGCTGTTAGGATCATGTTTTACTCAGTCAGAGTTGTTTTAACAAACTTTAAATATGCTGAAAGTGTGCAAAAACATGTTTAAAATATCAGCGTATGCCGATATATCGCAGCTATAGGGGCCGATGTGTCGCCTACGAAAGATACGGAAAACACATATAATTCACACTAACGAAATCACGGAAGCTCGAGGCATAGGTAGGGGCGATATATCACCTAGGGTAGGCGATATATCGGCTCCTGGAGCCATTTTTTTTAATCTTTGTGGATTTAAATTAGAAACAGCCCCCTACCACTTGGACTTGCTCTTGAGCGTTTTTGACCGAGTTCTGGGTATCTCTTGAAATGAAAATTCAAATCTTTTTAATTATTATTCATTTAAAAATGGGTTAGTTTCACTCCTTGAACTCTATAAATAGGACCTAGTACTCAGCCATTTCATTCATCATTCAAGCATTCTTCAGAGCATCCAAGTTGCTAAGATTACGTTAGAGAGAAAACACTTGGGTTTTGGGATAAAATCTTTTCCAATCTAAGCTTTTATAAACACTTGGGAAGTAAGATATAGTGTTATTTTAGTATCGATGTGTAGATCAAAGTCCTAGTCCATTCAAGTTATTCTTATCCTAAGATTTAATCCATCATAGTTCTTTTATTTTCTTTTAGATCCTAACTCATTATTATGACTTCTTGGTTAGGTGTCTAAATTCCTTGAAACTTAAGGTCCTTTGGTAAGTTTTTATCTTGATGGTTTAGATCCCCTTTTCATCTCCATTTCTTTAGAAACTTATGGTTCTTATTGTTGATTTTAGGAGTTTTCCAATCCCATTCTTGTCTCCAATATCCCGATTTTCGGTAAGGAAAATAGGTTAGATTATATGTGTTTATATGATGTGTTATGATATGTTTATATGCTATGATATGTGAAATGTATATATGCATAAATATGTTTTGTATTCACTTGGGGCTTATAGTTACTTATATAGCAAACCCCAAATTTTTTATCATTATCATGGATTAGAGTTATGATTTACCCTACCACGATTATTAGAAAGAGGACCTAGATGGGTTATCATATACTATTTTGTGATCTAACCTACCTCGATTAGTAGACTGAGGACCTAGATGGTTTTATCACATACTACGGTAATGAGTTAATGGCCATTAATATTGTAGCCCTATATGATATACGTTTTTACGTCATATGTTTTATGGTATAGTCTTATGATTTATGATATATGTTTTTAGTAGATTTTCCTTGCTGGGCATTAGGCTCATTCCTTTTATTTTAGATGGTGTAGGAAAATACACTTGGAAGGTGGGTTGGATTCGTGGCTGTTTGGCATGTGTATTGGGGATGGACTGATTGAATGGACTGCTGGATGATCGAGGATGAAGTTATTGCAAGTCTTTTAATTTATGTTCTTATGTATTTCCGCACTTAGTTTTTAAACAATTAATTAAAGTTTATGTTTATGTTTTTTTCACAATGAAATCCCATACCATATTTTGTATTTTGTACCATATTTTGGATTTTTAATAAAGTTATAATATTTTATGTATATATGTATTCCCAAAATAGTAGCTATGTCTTAGTAGTTTTTAATGGTCCGAGGTCTAGAATTAGTCGGGGCATTATATATTTGGAGTTAGTGAGATCAGGAGGGAATTCTAGGGATTTTGACCATTTTAACCTCGGGGACGTTTTTGGGGTACCGCAAGCCTTGGGTTTTATTTAAGGTTACTTGTGCCCTAAGTAGCCTGTCATAAAACACAAACATGTCCAACTCTCGTTTTCTCTCCCGTTCTCTCCTTTTAGCGTTCGTTAGCATTTTTTCGAAGGAAACTTTAGTTTTAGAGCTCGAATTCAAGCAAGGTTAGAGTCATAACGATTCTAGGGAATTAGATGCTTGTTAGCTGGAGGATTTAGTTAGAAAACAACGTATACGAGGTAATCAAAGCCTTAAGTTTCGGTTTCCTTAAGTTTCTTGAGTTTTGATTTGGATTTTATGGTTCAGTGAGCTTTTAATCCATTTGAATGGCGGGTTTTGTGACCTGGGACATTCTAGGGATGTTTGAGATTGAATGGTGAGTTTGGTACAATTTTGGGTGGAGTTGGAGAGCCTTGGTGACGATGTGTAAATATGCGGCTGCTCGACCACCATGACCAGGGTTTCTCAGAGGAACTATGGTCAAACCCTATTTTGCCGCTTAGGTCGGCTGGTTGTAACTTTTCAATTGTAATTAACCTTTTTGAATGTAGTTTGGGGATCCCATGTATGGAAATAAACATTTTAATGAAACGGTTACACCTTTTGTCGAAATTTTTTAACCCTAAAGCATTAATCACGTTTAGTTACACGGTTATGGCCAAATGACTCGTTTAGCGAGTTTAGAACTATTTAAAATGCATAGTGTAACAGTCCCTGAGTAGTAGTGCATTACATTCACTTTTAGCTGATGGTACCAGAATCACAGATCAATCTTTGAGAACAATGCTGCCCCTTGCAGTTGATCAAAGAGGTTATCTATCCTGGGCAAAGGATATTTGTTTTTAATCGTGACTTTATTGAATTATTGGTAATCGATGCATATTCTCATACATCCATCCTTCTTTTTCACAAACAGAACTGGTGCCCCTATGGCGAATGACTAGGTCGTATGAACCCCTTGTCCAGCAATTCCTGTATCTGAGTCTTGATTTCCTTCAACTCTACAGGTGCCATTCGATAGGGCACTTTGGATATTGGTGCTGTTTCTAGTGCAAGTTTGATCACGAATTTGATTTCTCTATCCGGAGAGTAAACTTGGTAAGTCCTCGAGAAACACTTCCGAAAACTTACAAACAAAAGAAAAGTGTTCTCCTTCCTCCGGTTTGAACTCTACTATCTTTCGCCGACAGTTTATCATTGCTCCATATTTGGCTAACCTATCCATGCCAAGTACAGTGTCATAATCTGGTATGTCTAACTCTATGAGATCTGTTGGGCATTCTTTGCCCTCAACTACTATGGAAACTGACTATAACCACCTAGTTGACGACATAATGTCTCTTGATGGTAACATGGTAGTAAAACTACTCTCAAACAGTTTACAAGGCAATCCCAGTTTATCAATTACATTCATAACAACATAAGAGTGAGTCGTTCCAGAATCAATGAAGACTCTACATATCATAATAGCAATAGGGAGTTGACTTGTGACCACGATGTTACTGTTTTCTGCTTCCTTTTGGGTCAATGTAAATACTCTTGCTGACACTAGATTGCTATTGTTGCCTTGCCCTGCTCTTGCTTTCCACTATGGGCAATCTTTCTTTAGATGGCATGTCTAACTGCACTTGTAACACTTGTTGGTGCCGACCTGACATTCCCCCAAATGTCGACGGGAGCATTTAGGGCAACTGGGATGCTCAACTTTGTTGTCTTGGAAGTTTCCATGGTTACGATCATTGTTTTGACTGTTACGGTTGTTGTGGTTGTTATGGTTGTTATGATTGTTTCCATTCATGGCCGAGGGTCTAGGCCTCTTGTCATTGTGAATGCTTTGTCCTTCATGGGCCTTCCTCTTGTTGCCCTCATGGAAACCCTTGTTTCTTTTGGTCTTCCTTCTTGCAGCACTGTCCTTCCATATGCAGTCCTCCAAGTACTCCGCTTCAAGTGCCTTATCAAAAACCTCAGCGTAACTAACCACCTCAGCATTCGTCATCTTGACATCTCTAGAAATCATATACTTAAGTCCTCTCATAAACCTTTGGACTCACATGGCCTTGGTTGGTACTATTTCAGATGCAAACCTAGACAACCTGTCAAAATTCTGAGCGTAATCGGTAACGGAAATGTTTCCTTGAACCAAGGTCACGAACTTATCCACCCTGGTTGCCAGTACAGCTGCACTGTAATACTTTTTTCCAAATGCTTGAACAAAATCTGCCCAGGTCATAGTGTTCATGTCACGAGTCTGCTTCACCACATCCCACCATATCCTTGCATCCATCTTGAGTAGGTGAGCTGCACACGAAACCCTTTGATGGTCGTTCAGCTCCATGTGGTCAAAGATAGCTACTAACTTCAACCAATCTTTTGCCACCATAGGGTCAATTTTCCCTTCAAAACTAGGTGGGGCTTGCTTCCTAAAGAATTCGTAGACTAGTTCAAAACCGTAAGCCATTGGCAATGGTGCAGGTGGTGGTACTGGAGACTCAGGCTGTGCCAATGGTTCTTGGGGCGCTTGGGGTACTTGTCTGGCTTGGGCCAACTCCTTGTCCCTCTCCCTTAACTGTTCCCTCATTCTTGCTATTTCTGTAGCCAAATCCATAGCTGGGGCTGCTGGTTGGGCTGGTGGCATTCTTAGGTCATGGATTTCTGGAGCATTTAGATTTGTACAGGCACTCCTTCCTCGGCCTCTTCTGTAACGCCTCGCATTTAGGGCAGTGGGTTAAATTTTGGTTTATAGGAAATTTTTATTCTCAGAAATTTTATTTCCAAGTATTTTGATACTTGTAAGAAAAATGGTATGCATTGTATGTAAGTTATGTGTTTAAATATTGATTATTATATAATATGTTTGGTTATGCAATCAAACTAAGACCACGGGTAAAATTCTCGGATCTAAAATATTTTTCAATAATTATGGCAAAAGAAATAAGTTGAGCATAAAATAATTATGAATAGGGGAAAACAAATAATTTTAATGAATTTTCCTGCAAAATTCAATATGTCCAAGCTATGGGAAAATTCTTAATGCTACTTAAGGTGGAATTAAGACCAAAGGAAATTACATAAGTAAAATTATGTAATATTTATTTTTGTAAGACGAATGTCATCAAATATTTTTGGTATGACATTCAATTATATTAAAAATCCTAAGCTCCTTTAGTTGAAAACTATGAAAAATTATATTTTATAAAAAGTACCATTCTAGCCTTGGGGAATAAGTAGCTTTGTTTAAAAATAAAAGAAAACAGGAGGGCGTAAGTGTCTTTTAGAGGGGTTGGTTGGCATGTGAGTGGTAAGAGAGTCATCATATTCCTATTGTCACTTCAAGTCTTACATTAAACTAGCTAAGAGAAAAAACAACAACCCATTCTTTCTCTTTCTTTTCCTCTCTACATGCCTAGCCTCTCTCTCTCTCCTCTTTCATTTTTTTTAATCTTCTTTCTCTTCACCATTTCAGCAAGAAAGCTCTCCCATCTCACTAGAAAATCTGAAAAATAAATCTCTCTCTCTTCTCACAAGAACTCCATTAGAGCATCTCCGAGCTTGAGCTCATCAAAGAGGTAAGTTCTCATGAACATTTCTTGCTCTTCTTCCCTTCTCTTGGCCGAGCACCCTTGGGTGCTTTCTCATTTTTATTGATTGAGTTGGAGCTCTATCTGACTCAGATCATGTATTTTGAAAGAATAGGAATCCATTTCAAGTAGGGAGAGGAGCTAAAAGCTTGTGCATGCAAGCCTTATTCTAAGATTTCAAGGTAAGCATTAGGGTTTCAAAATCTCTCCATTTCCTTCTTTATTCTAAGATTGGTTTGAATCTGATCATGGGGAGTTTGGGATGAGTGTTAAGGTTCCAAGAGGATAGAGGAGTGGTTCAAAAAGCTCAAGGACCCAAGAGAAACAAAACCTAGAACTTCAAAGGTAAAAATCATGTGTTTTGGTAATGATTTATATTTAATCTTACAATCTACATTTTTGAGATTCATGGAAGGTTTTTATCTCTTTTTTTATGTTGTAGTAAGGTGTTTGATAGCATTATATGATGCATGCATGTGTGCTATGTTGATCTTTTAGTAGAAATCCAAAGTTTCTATAGGAAGTTTATAAAAATTTCTTGTTGCCAGATTTTATGGGTGACTTCCAACGAGTCCAACCTTAATTTTACATTATGTTCTCATTAAAAGGTTTTCGCAAATGTTAAATATGGGAAGAGTACATAAGTTTAGGCTTTTGAACCACTGAAAAAAGTTTTGTATAACTCAAGTAGTGAGCATTTTGGGATTTCATGTGCAATCTGAAATGTTGGTTGACAGATTTAATACTGAGACATTGAGCAAAAAATTGAATGGATTAAACTAATTATTTGTTGCTAAAATATTAACAGGACATTCTTGGTATATTGCGTATTAAACCTATAAAACAGTTTTTAAAAATTGACTATATTTTGTAAGTTATGAATTCTCTAACTTAGATGCTCAAAACTGTTTGCTACCAAGAAGATGTTACAGTGGCTTCCAACGGGAAAAACCTTAGGTTATTGGTCAAAAGTTCAAATAGGAATTTTATAATTTCATTATTCAGGAAGAGTACTTTATTTTACCATTTTGAAACACTAAAAAACGTTATTTCTAGGTCAAGTTATAAGTTTTTTGTGATTGATGTGCAAACTGGAGTGAAAAATCTGACAACTTGAAGAGTGCATGTTTGAGCAATGCGTTGACAAGTTTAAAATCAACATTTTTGGTTGGTTTTAATTATTTAGACTCTTTTTATATTAATTAAAACTCTTGCAAGAGTTGACTAAGAAATTTCCCATAGATTGTGAGTTTTGTTTTTTTTAAAAAGGTTGTCAAATTAAATTATGTTTTGGACAGATTTGGATTTTAAACTTTAAGTCATAATTTACTAGTCAAATCATGTTTTGTTTTTCTTAAAGTAAATATAAGATAACTTTCTATGTATTAAGGGTTAAGATTTTAGTGTCTTAAAATATAATGAGGTTATATTTTATTGAAAATCTTAAGATAGTACTCTTGTGTGAGATAAGACTTTATTTTTTTTTTTCACAAAAAATAATTATCACTTAGGACTAAAATTTGTTTATTTGGTTAATTGAAAAAATAAAATCTTTTTGGATAATAAAACTTATGGGTTTCTTAATTTACTGAAAATGGACCTTTTTAATTTACAAGATTAATAAAATAAAAATCTATTTTTCAAACTTGGTAATTCTAAATTCAGAACATTTTCCTTTACAATTTTAATAAAGCGGGAGATAGCGTTTAACACTTTTATTTTATAAGGAAAATAAGAAAGCGGTAATGAAAGTTTTCTTTAAGCTTAATAATGTCGTCTCTTTATGCAATTGAGAATTTATTTCCAAATTTCAGGCACCATTATTTGTAGGCATGTTTTTATGAATAATGTGATAAGGCTATAAATTTAGGGGTTTAGTCTAAGTTTTAGGATTTAAGAACAAATGCTTTTAAATTATTGAAAATTTGTTAAGTTCATCCCTAACTTATAGACATAAACTCAATTAATCAAACACCATAATTAATCTGAGTCACAGTATGAGTTTCATTACAGTGTTATTTGGATGGGCAAGCTCATTTCTGGACTCAGGAATCTCGCTTATCCGCTAAGGACAACTGGTAAGACAACATATGAATGTTTGGCTACAACATGACATGACTATTTTTAATTTAAGACTTAAGTACACAATTGAAAACTAGTTCTAGAAGGTTACTCAACACCGTTGTCCTAAGGGGGTTCACAAACTCATAAGTAAGGTAAGTAGTGATGGTTATTGACACTTGGCTAGCTGCCGGTATCAAGTAAGTAAGAATTGGGTATCTCTCGATAAGTATGTAAGCAAGCATCAGATGCCCCCGGTGACTTGGTAAATAAGCTCGATTGGCCACCGATATAAATAAGACGTTCAGCTTAAAACCCGTGACACAAGAGTCCGGTTAAACTCTGTGACACATGTATGTAAGATGATTCTGGAATCAAACTATTAAGATTATAAGAGTATGTTGAATTCTCCTAGGAGTCTTAGTAAACAGTGTATTTTAAATATACATCCGTGTTTGTGCTGAGTATGTTAAGTAAGTTAATCTTAACTTTGTTGGCTTCAACATGAAACATGCTAGTGTATTGTCTATTATAGTTCTTTACATTAGATTGATTAAGGGATGAATTAGTAATGGCTAGGGTGTACTATTAAGTGTACATAATTTTCCAATGAAATTCAATGATTACTAGATAATACTGGTATTCGAGCTAATGACCGGGGTAGGGGAAACACGGTTGAATGTATTTTGATTTGTGACCGGGGTAGGGGGAAGCATGATCAATTGACTATGGACTGATGACCGGGGAAGGGGGAAGCACGGTCGAATGTCTATTGATTTGTAACAAGGGTACTCAGGGGGGAGTCCAGTTTGTGTGTGAATGGATTATTGATATGTGAATCTGGCTAGCTACCATGATGATTAATTGTTATATTATTGTAAAATCATGTGTGTGTATTGGGACCACACTATTGTAAATCTAGTGATTACTAGGTAATACTGTCACTTGAGCTGGTGAACATGGTAAGGGGAAGTACAGTCGCCCAATGAAATGTTTAAATAGGTAGTAAGTACTCGGTTAATTTAGTGGTTGTGATCTAAAAGGTTCCCGAACACCTCATTATATTTTTGTAGCTCTTCAGTAATTTTTGGTAGCCATTATAGAACGGTGTTATGCATTTATATCTTATATACACTTGCTCTAGGATTTTCTGTGTCCAGGTTTACTTAGTTACAGAATCTGGTTATTAGGCATGACCATAAGTTGCCAAGACGTTCACACGTTCTTGAATTGTATGTTAGGGTTCGGTCTTTTTGAAACCCTATTTATGGTTGAATATCTATATGATCACTGTTAGGGCTTACTGTTTGTCTTCTTTATGCTATGTATATTAAGTTATTCTTACTAAGTGTTTTGCTTACCTAGTTGTTTCATGTTGTAGGTAAGCAAAACAGCAAGACGGATCAGTGAGCGCTGGAGTCTATCATGTAGAATGTACATGTGGCCCGACTGTGGAAGTCACTATGCTATTGTCAAGTTTTAATTTATGTAAAAACTTTATTTCATTTATGTTTAAATTGTTTTAAAGTTTCAAATAGTATAATCTTATTTTAAGCATGCACATGCTTCTAAATTAAGTAAGTAATTAAAAGTTTTTTTATACGAATTTTTAGGTCTTTCAACTAAATAAAAGTACGATGTTTTCCGCAAATGATGTATGTTTTCTGCAATTATGTTGGTCATTTTTACTGGGTCTTTGCATCTTCCCCATCCACCTCTTGTTCCTCTTCCTCTTGACGACATTATGAAATTCCAAGTCACCAAAAGAAAATCATATGAGGAGATAAAACACATTGTGTTTTTGGTTACTCAAAGCTAATCATGAAAGTTGTCACACATACTCACATTCATACAACATTTAGAGTTTTTAAGAGAGAGAAATATAAAGCTATAATACCCAAAGTTTTCTCAAAATCACCCCATAAATCAAACATCCAACAAAATGTCCAAATAAAACCATAAAAAGAATCCATAGATTTTTAAGGGTTTTTAAGAAAGTCCCATTATATTTAAATAAGATTTATTGATGGAAATTTAAGAAGAACTCTAATCCTCGATCGTGGACTCGTCCCCTAAATCATAATTCAAGATGTTTTCCAAGATGTGGAAGTAGTCAAGGGCACTAGCCATCGCCCTTGTAACGCCCCAAATTCCATAATATGGCCTAGTGCCTGGATTAGGGGGTCGGGAGGAAATAATTAAATTAATAGAGTGCTTATGTGTTATGACCATGTTTTTATGTGAATTGTATTATGATATGATTATGCTTGCATGTTTAGGTGTATTAAATATGCACGTGGGCCTGTTTCTTAGTAGAAGGACATTTTTCATAATTTTGACCCATTGAGGGTATAATTGTAAATATGTGTTTTATATGATTGAGACCTCATTATTATGTGAATATATTTAAGTTACCCGGTACGAGGCGATCCCAGGGAGCTAGTTAGCGAAAAAGTCACAACGGGGTAAAATACTCGACTCGGGGAGCTTATGGGTATTTTGGTAATTTGGAAAATTACCGGAAATCATAGAGTAATGTGAATTAATTGATAAATATTGGATTGATAGGTTATTTGGGATTGTATGGGATAATTTGAGGTTAGCGGGAATTATGCCAAATGACAATATTTCCCTTGAGGATAACCATTAAGGTAAAATGGGGCAAGGGGCATAGTGGTCATTTGACCACTTGGGTTACCAAAAGGCCAGCAGCTGGGCACTTAGGCTCACTCACGTTCAAGCCTTCTCTAGGGAGTTTTGAGAGCACTTTCTTTGAAGAACACACAAGATACTCCAAGGCCAAATCAAGCTAGAAATTTGGAGCCATTACTTGAGGAATTTCAGCTGTGGTTTGGGGCTATAGAATTCTAAGGTCATCATCACTTCAAGGAAATTCAAAATTCAGAGGTGAGATTCCTCTGTTTTGATATTTAAATGGTGTTCTTGAGTTTTTATGATTTTGATTCTTAGTTTGGGGTTTCAAAGGGTGTTGTGATGGTTTGGTTAGTGGGTATTGTTACCTAAACTTAGAGAAGGGTTTTTGTTTATGGAATTACGCTAAAAACATCTAGGTTGGTAGAAATTGAGGTTTGAGTTTGCTGGAAATCATTGGGTTTGCGATTTGGGGAAGAACACCAAATTCTGGGCTTATTTTCAAGTTTTGGGGACCTAGCGCGACCGCGCTAGTGTCCCAGAATGAGGGAAATTGGATTCAGTTTTGGGGGCTCGAGTTGAGGGGCGCGACCGTACCAATGGTCTAGGAGTCCCATATTTTCAGTGGGTGTGACCGCGCTAAGGGCCTCGAAGTGCCTGTTTTATGATTTTTAGGGCTAGGCCCAGGGTGCTCAGGAATCAGATTTGGGAGCTTGCTTGGGAGCTCGGAGAACATTTTTAGTGCCCCATTAACTGAGAACCATGGTTTTAAGATTTAGAGTACAGTTTGGAACTTGAGTTCTAGGGTTAAGTCCTAATAAACATATACTTGTGTTGTGAAGGGTTTCCGCCAGGCTCGGGTCAAGATCAGCGCTCGGGGTCGTTCCACTATCTGCATGAGGATCGAGGTAACAAAACTGCACCCGATACGTGAAATGTATGATTGGGGCTTGGCCCAGCTATTAATGTAATATGATTGAGGCTTGGCCCATTTGTTAAATGTTAATGTGATTAGGGCTTGTGCCTAGCTAATGAGCATGATTATAATTATGCTTGTGCATATCTACTTAGTATACTGTAATGCATTTTATGTGCATGTATGATGAATGTATTGTGTGGATGTTTGTTCTGGCTAGGAAGCTTGATTTATTAACCGAGAATCTGTCTATTGTATCTGATCAAAGCTTGACTTGCTAGTCAAGGGTATATCTGGTTAATAGGGGGCCCGACTTATAAGTCGAGGGTTTCCAAGGCTTGACTTATAAAACGAGGGTCTGTAAAGCTTAGCTTATAAGTCGTGATTGACGTTATGCGCAGGCCATTATGGCTAGGCCACCTCGGAAGTGCCTTATGCACTTGACTGACTTGGATGCCATATGAACAAATAGAAGTGCAACACACACTTGTGTGACCCTATGGTCACTTATCTGTACAGTGTGTATGCTTGGTTCCAGTTATCACTGTTAAGCATGCTGTTATATTCTGTGAACTATCTTAATATGTTTTCTTCCTGAGTCTTTTGGCTCACGGGTGCTTTGTGGTGAAGGTAAGGGTAAGGAGAAGCTTTGTTAGCCATGAGTTGGAGAGCGATAGCGGTTTTGTGTACATATAAAGTCCGCTCGACTGCCATGGCCGGGATATCACAGGGGAACTAGGGTTGGACCCTGTTTTGTCGCTTAGGTCGGCTTATTCTATATTCTTTGGGTTGTAACCAACTTTTAAACTTGTACTTTGTGATCCCATGTAAAGAGTAAAGTTTTGTTAAATGAAGATGTTTATGTCATGACCAAAATTTTAAATACATGAACCCTTAGCAGCTTAATCACATGACTCGTTTAGTGAGTCCAACACTAATTTTAAACACACTTGGTAACAGACCCTAATTAACAGGGTGTTAGAACTTGGTATCAGAGCTGCCAAGGTTTAAGGGTTCTTGATGATAGACTGGGCATGTACACTCGTTGCTAAAGACAAGCTCTACTTAGGGTTGGGTAACTATTAATATAGTTATGTGAGTAATTGCTTAAATGAAATATATATGTCTTACCTGCTTGTTTAAATAGAAAGCATGGACTATTCTAATAGAGCCTAGTCCTTGACTGTTGTATGTATGTGAAAGATATGCTTATTAGCACAACAGTCACTTGTAAATGCGGTAGAATTTCTTATAAGCATCATTGTTGCTTTTGGGTGTGAGAAACACTTATTAGCGTTGCCATACGTGCTTGTATGCTAGGACATGCTTATTAGCACCGTTTAATGTTAAAAGAAAACACTTATTAGCATCCCTATCTGCCTGTGCATACCAGAAAATGCTTATTAGCATCCTTGTTGCCCTTGAGTGTTAGAAATGCCTAATATCATTATGTTATGTATATGCATGTCAGGAACATGCTTATTAGCGATGTTAATGTTTGTAAATGTTAAGAACGTGCTCATCACCATCTTGTTTGAGTATGATCATGAATCGCCATGCTTATTAGCATGATTGTATATGTCTGAATTATTGGGATGCTTATTAGCATTGTCAATGCATGTGAATGCTTTTTCGATCAGTTTTGAACCATGGGTTGGCATGGAATATTGTTATTACTGCCTGATAAGCCAAGTCATTAATTGCAGATAGACTTGGAAGTACGCTTCTAGGGAAATCTAATGAGCTAGCTGGCACTGAGAATCAGGTCGGAAGTAATGACCAGGGTCAAGACCCTCCGCCAGCCCTTGAAAATTGGCAACAGATGCTTGCTGATATGCAAGCTAGAATGCAAAGACAGGATGAAGAAATTCCCCAGTTGATGCAACAGCAGGCTTCGGCAAGGAATGTTGCATCAGAAGTCCCACCTGTTGCTTCAGTACCGGCCGTACAGCAACAGACAGAGTTAGAGAACTGTTGGGAGTTAGTATATGAACGGTTCAGGAAACAGCACCCTCCAGTTTTCGAGGGTAGTGCAGATCCACTCAAGGCAAAGCAGTGGATGGCTATGATTACATCCATTCCAGACTTCATAAGGGTGGTGGGCAATGAGAGAGTGGCCTGTGCCACGTACATGTTCCGGTAGGATGCCCGAATCTGGTGGGAGGTGGTGTCCTAGACTAGGGATGTAACCACAATGAATTGGGAAGAGTTTAGAACTCTCTTTAATGAGAAATATTATAATGAGGCCATTAAAGCTGCAAAGGCTGAGGAATTCAGTAAATTGTTGCAAAGGAGTATGTCAGTAATAGAATAAGCCATGAAGTTTGACAAATTAGTCAAGTTCACTGCACACTTGGTACCCAATGATGGGACAAGGAAGGAAAGATTCCTTCAGGGGCTACAACCTATGATAGCCCGGGACGTCAGAATTACCATAGTACCTAGAGTGATGGCATATGCTCAGGTAGTAGAGAGAGCCCTTACTGCAGAGGGCGCTGAGAATAAGATCTGGCGTGAGAACGCGGCTAGAAGGGATAGGAGGAGGACGGGACCTCCCTTTACAGGTTAGGTATGGGTGGAGGCCCTAGTGATCAGAAAAGGAAGACCCCGTATACTGTTTTGGCTTCCAGTCCTGACAGGAGGCCACGAGGTATACAAATTGGCTACCAGGGTGGCTATGAGAATTGGAGGACATACCCAGAGTGTGCCAGATGTAGAAGTTTTCATCTGGGGGAGTGTCGGGCGAAGGCCTGCATTTTATGTGGGATCGTGGGGCATCTCAAGAAGGAATGCCCAAGAATGAAGATAGAGGAATCGAAGAAGGCAGACAAGTCGACTCCAGCTTGAGTGTTTGTGTTGATGTAGGCTGTGGCTGAGTCTAGGCCCTCCATGGTCACAGGTCAGCTTTCTAGTGTTGGCATTTTTTATATTGTGTTGATTGACTCTGGTGCTACACATTCTTATGTTTCTAGTAGGATTATTGATAGATTGTGTAGGCCATGTGATTACTATGCTTTAGGGTTTGGGACGTTATTACCTATTGGAGAGTTAGTGGTTTCCAGGAGATGGATCAGATCACTGCAAATAATAGTAGACGACAGGGAGTTATCGGTTGACTTGATAGAGTTGGTTATGACTGACTTTGATATGATTTTGGGGATGGTCTGGTTAACTAGATATGAGGCAACCATTGGTTGTAAAAAGAAGAGGGTAACCTTTGGACCTGAGGGTGAGGAACCCTTCGTATTCGTTGGCACCGTGCATGGACCCCGAGTACCTATGATTTCAGCATTGAGGGCGAGAGACCTATTGCGAGGAGGTTGCACGGGATTCTTGGTCAGCGTGGTGGGTACCACTCAGGGCATGCCAGTGGGACCAAAAGAGACTAGGTTAGTCAGTGAATTCCTAAATGTGTTTCCAGAGGAGTTACCAGGGTTTCCGCCACACAGGAAGATAGAATTTGTTAGAATAAATAACATTTTTATCCCCCGAACTATGACCTTTGTATGAAAGTGCCCCTCGAATGATTCGCGATGTTTTAAATTCCCCCCGAACTTTTAACGTTAGTAATTTATGGGCATTCTGTTAGTTTTTTTACAATTTATGATGATGTGTCATAACACATAAGATAGGCTGCATGATATGGCAATATATGGGCTGATGTGGTAATATAGAGGATTATTTGGCATTACACGTCATTACTGCCATTGAAACTACCATGAGAACAAGGAAGGAAGGTAGTAAAACTCTAAAGGGTTTTTGTGTTTCGATTTGATTAGTTTAGGGGCAATTTTAGGGATTTTTTTTTGGAGAGTGAAGAAAACTGAATCCGAAAGAGTGAATCTGAAGCCGAAGGATTGAATCTGAAGTTGAAGGATTGAATTTGAAGCCTCTGTCGATGGTGATGGGGAAGAAGAAAACCAGAGCATTAAGAAAAAAGAAAGGACACCCAAAGGAGTGTAGGAATGAGAACGAGATTCCCTTTTACGGTGAGTATTTAATGTTTACTTTTTATTCTTTTTGATTTTTTATTGGGTCAGTTTTTGGGATGGAAAAGATGGAGAGGAAAGAATGAATATTGCAGAGCTTTGTCCTCACAAAATGAGGGTTTTTTGGTTGTACAAAATGGGTTTGGTCAAAGGAATCTTAGATAGTGTTTTTGGAGTTTTCAGTAGTGGTTTGTTATGTCGATTGGGGTGTGTGGGGGTGCGTGGGGTCTGTTGTGTATTGGTGCGTGTGTGTGTTTGACTTTGCTTGATAACAAGTACTAAAAGCAGGTTTGAAAGCATATTTTGGGACCAACAAAAATTTTAGTTATTCAGTAATTGTCACATTAAATTTTGTTTTTTATCTATAATTGTCACATTAAATGTTGTATTTTGCAGACCCAAATTCAGGAATCTTCACTCTAAAAGTGTGTCATAGTGGACAACTCAAGCATGTAGGTAACATTCCAACCTACCTTGGTGGGGTTACTAATTTAATACATTTCCAAGATGTGGATAACATGAGCATGTTTGAGCTATATGGGATCGCTAGAGATTTAGGTTTCACAAATCCAGAGGAGATTGCTTTTTATTTTAAGTGGGAAGATGGTGTGTTAATGGAATGTGTAACTAGTGATGTAGTTTTACTTGAGAAGATTGGGGGTTGTGTGAAGAGATGCAATGTTGTGGAATGTTTTTTTTGTCAACAAGAAGCGACTGAAACTCAAGCTTCCGTAGTAACAGGTGTGAATGAGGATGTTGAAATTGATTTAGGTGCTCAAAATGATGCTAGAAATGGGGTGAATGATGATGTTGAAACTGTTTTAGGTGCTGAAAATGATACTCGGGTTAATGTGAATGGAGATGTTGAAACAGATTTAGGTGAGGAAATAGCAACACAATCTGATGGGGCTATATTGAATGAAGATGCATGTGGGAGTAAGCCTGGTTTGGATGGGCTTGGTTTGGGAGATGTAAGTTGTTGACGATGAGAACTCGTCAACCAAGTTAAGTTAGAAAAATAGAATTATAGAGATTATCAAAAGAAAAAACTTTAAAGATCTAATTGGAAACTCAAAGAACACTTGCAGAAGAAAAATGGTGAATTGAATTTGTATTTCTTATGGTGTAGTGCTACAGTATTTTTTCCAACCCCCTTCCAAGTGGAAGTGGGATTGCTTTAATAGTGGGCTCTAATGGCCCCTGATACATGGTGGTCCAAGGGACCAAATGGTACATGAGTACACTAGCAGGAGAGTGGTTTCTGGGGTAGTGGTGTCGGCTCCAGTACATGATCAGGGTTGGTGGGAGCACCTCCAATTCGGTACTTGATTGTGACTCCACTACTCGCCCAGTACGGGTGTCAGAAGGAGTGGCACCATACGTAGTGGTGCAGGTGGCTGTGGTGTCGACCTTGACACATGGTCACCAACGTACAGGTAGTGCCTTTGCCATTAGTACTAACTTGTACTACCAATACCTGTCTAGTACGGACCCCAGAATCATGTCTTTGTGCTCCCCCTGGTCGTACAACCCGCTCCCATACACGTGCTTCGTATTTGGAGGTCTCTCTCGTGTGTTCAAGATATGCCCTTGCTCCAAACCCTTTTCATTTTGTGAAATATAAGTGCACTTACCACTTTGAGTATGCTAAGCAAAGGGGTGTTATACCCCGCTGGTGACACCTTCCTAAGAGAGTAAAGAAGGACCTCATTAGTGGGGCCTATGTTTATGCTGGAGCAGGGACGCAGCTGAGGTGAGGCGAGGCCTCACGGATGGCCTCGCCTAAGGGCCTCGCGGATGGCCTCGCGGATTCTGCAGATGGGGGCGCGCAGAGGCGAGGCTCGGCCTCTCGGACGGCCTCGCGAGATGGCCTCGTGGATGGCCTTGCAGATGTTGGAGCAGGGGTCTGCAAAGGTGAGGCGAGGCCTCACAGACAGCCTTGTGAGAGGGCCTCGCGGAGGGGCCTCGTGGATGACCACGCGAACGCTGCGGATGGAGGCGCTTAGAGGCGAGGTGAGGCCTCACGGATAGCCTCGCGAGATGGCCTCGCGGATGGCCTCGCGGATGCTGGAGCAGGGGCGCGCAGAGGCGGGGTGAGGCCTCACGAAGGGCCTCGCGGAGGGGCCTCGCGGACGCTGCGGATGGTAGGTACGCCGTGGTGAGGTGAGGCCTCGCAGATGCTGGGTGCGCCAAGGTGTGGCGAGACATTGGTCTTGCGAGGTAGTTGTGGGATGTCAACGGGAGTCCGAGATGAAGTGGTCATTTGGAGCAGGGTCATTTTGAGCACTAATTTGAGGGTTCAAATGGGCTTTGAACATGGTTGCTTAGGACTTTCCAAGGGCCTGAGGCATGAGGGGTGGACTCTTTACCGGTGTTGAATTTTTAGCATCCACACTTGCCCCCCAGTCTAGGAGAGGACCTTTAGGTGCTTTGGTAGACTCTCCTATTTGATCCTTATAAATAGGCCCTCATGCCAAGCCTATTATTCACATTTCATCTTCTTAGCTTAGTGGTATTTAGACCCTTGCTCCTTTCAAGAGGTAAGGGGTTCAATCCCCCACGACCTCACTTTTGATATAGTTTTCTCCCTTTATTTTTTATTTTATTTTATTTATATTTGAGCTAATTTTTGGTATGTCTATATTCCTTCATATATTTGGAGGCTAACACATCTTTTCTGTTTATTTTTGCAGACGCGTACTTTCAACCATTTGGCTCTTTTTGACCTGACGGTACTTTTGGCTCCCAACCTCCTTTTGACCACGACAGCGTTTCATTTTTCCTGCTTGAGGTATATTCTCGTTTCCCTTATGTTTATTGGTTCCACATTAGCTCCACCCGGGATGGGGTATTTTGGCCTGAGCCCGTCGTGAGTTAGCCTTGAGGCATGCCCTTTTATTCACACCCTGTAGCGAGTCATTTAGAGTGTTTGCGCCTAGAAGTTTTGAGCCCATTCCTTTGTGTTTTGTAGCAATCCTCTCATTTATACGTGAACCCTTTTTGCTTTCGGGACGAGGTCTCATGGCAAGTGACGGCCCGTTCGGCATTCCTCCGGGGGTTGAGTTTGTTGACTTGTCTTCAGACTCAGAGTCCCCTGAGGAAAACCCTTATCAAGACCATGACACCTTAAGGCAGGCCCGTATTCGTCATTTTGAGCACATGGCTGAACTTAGGCATACAATTTGGGTGGTAGAGAGCGAAATTGACTCGGTGTTGAGGGGAGACGGAGCACCTTCCCCTCCTGACCTTAGTGACCATGTAGCGAGCCTTAGGGTGACCCTTTTAGATTTGCAGGGGGAGTTGGAGTTTATGGAGGGACATCTTCCGCCTGAGCCTTCTAGCCCATCCTTGCTTGATGACTATCATGGGGCCGCTTCTGCTTCTCTTCAGCCCTTATTTTCGATCTTCCCTAGCTTAGTGCTTTCGCAGCCAGTGCCCCGGTGGAAGACTCTTGCTAGGAAGAGAAAATGGAGGGTCAAGTGTTTTGTCTCTTCCTCACCCTTTTCTTTTGGTTTTGTAGATATGCCGAAGGGAGGACGACGACAGGTGTCCATTAATGAACAGGACGATGCCCCTTTATTGGCATCCACCCTGGTGTCCCACGTGTCCGAAAATAAATTGAGGGAAATTGTGAAGCACTACCGTGTTCCTCCGGAGTACGCCCTATACACCCCCTTCGGAAAACTGCCGGGCTGACTGCCCTAGTCCCAGCTTCGTGGCCCTTAGTGAGCATATACTGAAGGTGGGTGGTACCATCCCATTACACCCGTTCTTCGTTGCGGTCCTCAACTACTTTGACCTTGCTCCACTTCAGCTTGCACCCAATAGTTGGCTGACCTTGAGCTGCCTCTTTATTGCGTTTGCGGAACTTGCCAAATGTGCTCCTACGGTGCTAGAGGTGCACTTCCTGTACAATCTCATGCCCTCTCCCAAGTCCAAGGGCTTTTATTACCTGCAAAAATCCAATAATGAAATCCCTTTGATAGAGGGCGCAGTGTCCAACCCGGGGTCCTGGAAGCAGAACTTTTTCTTCGTGAAAGACCCTCTTTCTGTTCGCGAGCACTTCCGTTCCGCTCCCAGTAAGTACCTCGAGCCACCTTTTCTTCTCTTTTTTCTTTTTGTTTAAACTTACTGTTTTATAACTTATGTTTGTGTCGACAATGGTGTGGATCATGCAGAGCAGTTCGCCATACCCGAGGTTGTTGGGTCGGAAGTGGACGCCGTGAAGGATCTTATCAACGCTAACCCCACTGTGAAAAAGGCTGCATACCTATTCACTGTGGAAAATCTTAACCTTCACAGGCTATCCCCGATTTCAGATCCCAGGTTGCTGTGGATGATTCCTGGGTCAAAGAGGATGAAGGCTGCATCGACTGAGCCTTGCCCGGGTGAAGGTGAGGCTGAGGATGTGCCGGAGGAAGTCTCCCTTGGACACGGGCGACCTTACCAGCTATCCTCGTCTCCCGGGGGATGTCCTCCCTTTGTCCCTTTCAACCCGGACATGGCTTCCCAATCCCAAGGTCAACATGCCATACCGGGGCATTTTTTTTGCCTCGACCCCGCAGACTTTGACGCTTTTCCTCAGGCTCCCCTCGACCCCGGTCCATCGGGGGCTTACTTTCCTAATCTTCCTGCAACCCCTCTTGATCTACCAAGGGCTCATTTTTCCAATTTTCCTGCGCCCCCTCCTGTTTCGGCGAGCGGGTCATCTGTCCTTACCCAGCCAGGTGCCCTTGACTCAGAAGTGGTACCCTGGGTGAGTCGCATGGCGACCTCTTACAGGCCGCGGTATGTCCAAATTGCCTCAGACCTCCCCAAAGTTGATTGGAATGGTCTTGGGAGTTTCACCTTGTTGGACCTTGGGGAGACTCTGACGCGCACTACTGCTTGGGTGAGTTCATGCATCTTGTGTCAGCCTTATTTTTTTTTTTGTTACTTATCATTGTTGTTGTTATCTTTCTTGTGCAGGCCTATACTGTGGCTCAGCGGTTTGCCGACTCGGCTCACAATCTTTTTGCGTCGAGTACCGAGAGGGATCGTCTTACGGCCCGGGTCCAGGAGCTCGAGAGAGAGCTTGATGAAACCAAGTCTAGGCTAAAAAAGGCTCGGGCGAAATTTTCTGCCTCGTCAAAAAGGAAGAAGAAGGCTGTTGTCAAGGCCATGATGCTGCTGGAAAGGGTTACCAGCCTAGAGGGCGAACTCCAGGGTGCTAAGGCTATCGCGGCTGTGTCGCAGGAGAGGGTCACTTCCCTCGAGGCCGAACTTGAGGTTCCCAAAGCTGATGTAGCTGCATCGTAGGAGAGGGTTGCCTCTTTAGAGGCGGACAAGGCAGCCACTGAGTATAGGTCTATAGAGCACGCCCTCTATGGTGTATGGAGGCAGGATCCAAACTTTGATTTCTCCTTTGGCAAGCATGCCGTTGCCCGGGTGGCTGGGTGGAACGCCCGGGGCAGGAGGCCCTGAGATCGTTACTTCATAATCTTTGCCAGTTAGCCCGCTGTGGGTGTATGCTCATTTGAACCTTGTTGTGCTTGTAATAATTTTTTTTTAACCTTGCCTTGTTACCAAGACTCTTTTTTAATATATACATATGCGGTTATTCATCTCTTATTCCTCCGTGTTTGAGGTCTTTTTGAGCCTGTATGACGGGGTTTGGTAGGTTCCCCTCTTTTATTTATCAGGCTAGAGGTCCTTTGGAGCCCATGTGAAAGGGTTCAATGGGTCCTTTTTTGGTGCCCCTTGACTATTTCTATAAGGATATTTTGACCCCTTGGGTTCTAGCTATCCTTTTATATATTTTTGCGCACACTTATTATTTTTTGCGAGAAGCATCCTTCTCGTCATTATTCATAGTACTATTTTTGCAAGGGTCTCTTTCATGACCCTTCTTGGCTAGACAGCTTGGTGGCCGTTCTAGGCTTATCGACGGGTGCTCCTTATGGGGCTTCTCCCTTTGAGAGAGTATCTGCCTTTATTTGGGAGCTTGTTGTTGTTGTTGTTTTTTTTTTTTAAGACATTTTGGCCTCCTTGACATTCGCAAGGGTAGCTAATCCTTGTGAACCTCAGAGATGCCTTGCAAGGTCTCCTCCCTGTTTGTTAGGGTTCACCATGTATTGCATTCCTTTGTTTTTTTTTTTTTTTTTTTAAAGAATCCGTTTAAGGCCCTGATGCAAGGGGCCCTTTTTAGTATCCTCCTGATAGAGGGTCCTTTTTAGGATCTTCCTGATACGATGAGTCCTTTTTAGGATCCTCCTGTTTGAGGGTCCTTTTTAGGATCCTCCTGATAGAGGGTCCTTTTTAGGACTCTCCTGTTAGAGGGTCCTTTTTAGGATCCTCCTGTTACAGGGTCCTTTTTAGGATCTTCCTGATAGAGGGTCCTTTTTAGGAATCCGTTTAAGGCCCTGATGCAAGGGGTCCTTTTTAGTATCCTCCTGAGAGAGGGTCTTTTTTAGGATCTTCTTGATACGATGAGTCCTTTTTAGGATCCTCCTATTAGAGGGTCCTTTTTAGGATCCTCCTGATAGAGGGTCCTTTTTAGGATTCTCCTGTTAGAGGGTCCATTTTAGGATCTTCCTGATAGAGGGTCCTTTTTAGGATCCTTCTGTTTGTTGTATGCTTTGCCTTCACGGGCCACTATTCCCCCCCCCCCCCCAAGTGTTTGGTGAAGTTTATTTTGGTAGGCACTTTGATTGCTGCTTACACAAAGGAGAAAAATAGCACATGAAGTTGCGAACAATTTCATTCATAGCATGTGGTTTACAACAGCATATATAAAAAAAGGGTTACATTTAATTGGGAGGTTGCCAAGGTAGCCTCTTTGATTCTTACTCACTAAGCTAACATAACAAGGAACAAACTAAACATAGGTCCTCTTTGCACCGGGTGCAGAAGCCTTACTGGTAGCATTTCTTGAGGTGTTCCGTAACTCGTGGGTCCAACTCGTGTGGATCGAGCCTTCATACACAACCATTTCCATCGGCACCGATGGTTTTGTGGCCGTGCGGAGGGACATGTTATAGCATTCCCTCGCTTCCTTCTGCTCCCCTTTCATGCATGCTACTCTCCCAGGGGTTGGGAATTTCATAGCTAGGTGATACACATAAGTTATTGCCTTTAATTCTCTCAGAGAGGGTCTCCCTAATACCGCATTGAAGGCTGAGGCGCAATCCATCACAACAAAGTTCATCATTATGGTGGTTTCCTTGGGTTGTTCCTCCATGGTGAGGGCTAATTCAATTGCACCTAGGGGCTGTATCGAGTCCCCTGTGAACCCGTAAACGGAGGTATTGCAGGGTTTTAGGTGTCGGACGCTCAGTCCCATCTTCTCCAAAGTGGGGCGATGCAGGATGTCTACAGAGCTTCCATTATCCACTAGGACCTGATGTACTCTCATGTTCGCAAGCTGGACAGTTAGCACTAGGGGTCATTATGAGGGAAATGTACTTCCTGCGCGTCTTCTTCAGTGAAAGTTACTGAGTCATTCTCGGCCTTGAAACTCTTTGGGGGGCGTTGCTCCAAACTTAAGACACACGGTGGTGGACTTTGTCTGGCCTCCTTGGCATATTTGTCTCGTCCCTTCCTTGATGAATCCGGGACCTCCAAAGATGGTCCTGACCTCTCCCTGTACTTCTGGGGCCACCTTTCGCGCCCGCTGCAGGGACGCTCCTTCTTCTGGCCTCTGGTTCTCCTTGCGCACATATCTGCCCAAATGTCCCCTGCGGATGAGCTCCTCGATTTCCACCTTCAAATGGTTGCATTCCGCGGTGGTGTGGCCGATATCCTTGTGATACTGGTAATACTTGCTGGGGTCTCTTTTAGACCAGTCTTTTTTCATCGGTGGGGGCCTTTTGAAAGGGACCTGGTTTTCGTTCGTAACGAAAATATGCTCTCTCGCATGGGTGAGGTTAGTGTAAAAGGTGTAAGGGCCCTGTATGCGCTCATCAGAGCGTTGATGCTTCCGGGGTCGATCATCTCTCGTTCCCTCATAGACCCCCTTCTTCTTTGCACCGCTTTGGTTTTCTCGGATCAAAGGTTTTGGGGGCGACTGGCCTTGTCCGGCTTTGAGGCTCTCGTGACCATCCTCCACGCGAATATATTTTTGTGCTCGCTCGTAGAAATCATCCAAGTCTGTGACCTCCCTCTTGAGCATGTTATCCCATAACTTGCTTCCTGGGCGCACTCCAATTGTGATGGCCATTTTTAGCTATCTGCGGGTCAAGCTCCATACTTTAGCTGCCTCCATATTGAACCTGTGAATGTAGCTCTTTAGACTCTCATTTTCTCCTTGCTTCACATTGGTGAGGTTGGTGCCTGGCATCGTGTAGTCCCGTACGGCATGGTGCTGTTGGAGGAATTCATCAGAAAACTGTTGCCAGGATCTGATGGACCCCGGTCTAAGTCTTTTGAACCATTTGTACGCAGGTCCTTTCAACGTGACAATGAAGCAGTGACATCTGGCTCCACTACTAACTCCCCTCAGTTTCATTAGATCGTTAAATGCGTCCAAATGGTATTTTGGATCTATGCTTCCTTCGTAGGGGGTCATATGGGGCTCCTTAAAGTTGCTTGGGAGCCGGATGGCTTGGATCTCCTTGATGAAGGGTGACTCATGGTCGAACTCGTCCTCAAAGGCTTGACCTCCAGAGACAGTGACGATTTTGCTCCGTAGGCTTCTCATTTCTGTGTCCAGGTCTTGCCTCCTCTTGTTCAAGGAATCTCTCAGCGTGGATGGGTTAGGATCGCCCCTCCCTTCGCCTCCTCGGGCCACCGCAGGGGGTGAGGTCCTTTTACCCGCCCTCTTTTTGTTGAGTTCTTCCCGTAGATCTGAGGTGACCTTGACATCATTACGAGGGGCAACATTGGTCTTCGACTCTGGCTTCTGGGGCTGTTTCGGTGGTCTGGGATGTTCGCGTTGTCTCGTTCGGGGGGTGTTACTATTAGAGAGTCGCATCTTTCCGTCATCTACTGGGACAGTGGTTTCTACCACCCTCTGGCCTCTCTCTTTGCGCTTAGGGAGTATCACATTTGATCTCCCTTACAACAGCCCATTTAACACCTCTTGCATGTTTTCCAAGGTGGTCTCTAGCCTCTGATTCTTGCGGTGAAGTTATCGTATCTCATCTTCGTGGAATTAAGACTTCGAGCTTGAGCTGATGGAGTGGACCCGAGGGTGCTTCGATGAGCCTGGATCCTGTCGACCAGGGTTTGGCACTTGTGGCGTCTTTGGAGGCAGGAGCACATCGGCGCCTTTTGTCGGGGCAGTCGCAGACCTTGGGCGATCCTCCTTAGGTGGGACTGCCAGGGACGAGGCCTCCCTTTCATCTCTGGGCACCTCAGGCTCCCTTGGGGCCTCCATGTTTGCAGGTGGAGGAGCATCCTTCATGGAGGCTTTTAGCTGATCTCCATGAAGGTGGACTTTCACCTCGCGCGACTCTCTCAACCGTTTCGAACGTCGCATCATTTTTTTTTCAGAATCGACGGAAGAACAGTGACTTGCAATCTATCCTTCCCACAGACGGCGGCAAACTGTTGACGGTGAGAACTCGTCAACCAAGTTAAGTTAGAAGAATAGAATTGTAGAGATTATCAAAAGAAAAAACTTTAAAGATCTAATTGGAAACTCAAAGAACACTTGCAGAAGAAAAATGGTGAATTGAATTTGTATTTCTTATGGTGTAGTGCTACCGTATTTTTTCCAACCCCCTTCCAAGTGGAAGTGGGATTGCTTTTATAGTGGGCTCTAATGGCCCCTGATACATGGTGGTCCAGGGGACCAAATGGTACATGAGTACACTAGCAGGAGAGTGGTAAACGGGGTAGTGTGTCGGCTCCAGTACATGATCAGGGTTGGTGGAAGCACCTCCACTTCGGTACTTGATTGTGACTCCACTACTCGCCCAGTACGGGTGTCAGAAGGAGTGGCACCATACGTAGTGGTGCAAGTGGCTATGGTGTCAACCTTAACACATGGTCACCAACGTACAGGTAGTGCCTTTGCCATTGGTACTAACTTGTACTACCAATACCTGTCTAGTACGGACCCTAGAATCATGTCCTTGTGCTCCCCCTGGTCATACAACCCGCTCCCATACACGTGCTTCGTATTTGGAGGTCTCTCTCGTGTGTTCGAGATATGCCCTTGCTCCAACCCCTTTTCATTTTGTGAAATATAAGTGCACTTACAGCTTTGAGTATGCTAAGCAGAGGGGTGTTATACCCCGTCGGTGACACCTTCCTAAGAGAGTAAAGAAGGGCCTCATCAACGAGGCCTATGTTTATGCTGGAGCAAGGACGCAACTGAGGTGAGGCGAGGCCTCACAGACAGCCTCGTGAGATGGCCTTGTAGAGGGGCCTCACGGATGGCCTCACAGACGCTGCGGATGGGGGCGCGTAGAGGCGAGGCGAGGCCTCTCGGACGGCCTCGCAAGATGGCCTCGCGGATGGCCTCGCGAGATGGCCTCGCGGATGGCCTCACGGATGCTGGAGCAGGGTCGCGCAGAGGCGAGGCCTCACGGACGGCCTCGCAAAGGGGCCTCGTGGATGGCCTCGCGAATGCTGCGGATGGAGGCGTGCAGAGGAGAGGCGAGGCCTCATAGACGGCCTCGCGAGATGGCCTCGCGGATGCTGAAGCAGGGGCGCGCAGAGGCGGGGCGAGGCCTCACTGACGGCCTCGCAGATGGCCTCGCGGACGCTTCAGATGGTAGGCGCGCCGAGGCGAGACGAGGCCTCGCGGATGTTGGGTGCGCCAAGGTGTGGTGAGACATTGGTCTCACGAGACAGTTGCGGGATGTCAACGGGGGTCCGAGGCGAAGTGGTCATTTGGAGCAGGGTCATTTTGAGCACTAATTTGAGGGTTCAAATGGGCTTCGAACATGGTTGCTTAGGACCTTCCAAGGGCCTGAGGCATGAGGGGTGGACTCTTTACCGGTGTTGAATTTTTAGCATCCACATAAGTGGGCCTAGTTTGGATGAGGATGTCATTGAATCTGGGCTTGTTTTGGATGAGGATAAGACTGAACATGGGCCTATTTTGGATGAGGATGTGACCAAATCTGGGCCTGTTTTGGATGAGCAAAATGCTGCTGAAAATGAACACTCAAGTGAAGACAACGATTATGATGTAGATCCAGAGTATGCACAAAGTGAAGATGACTTAGATGTGGGGGAGGCAGCTGAAAACCACTTGAAAGGATTAGCGAAAAAGCCTATAGACATTGACATAGGAGATGTGGGTATACAAGATTCTGACAGCGACTTTGTTCCACAAGATAGTTCAAGTGAGGATGAAGATGAGAATGATGAGGAGATTGAGGGGATCAACAAACCAAACAAAATGTACAGAAAAACCAAGCTGCTAGAGCTTCCTCAGTTTAGGGCTTCAATTGACATGGAAAAACCAGTGTTCAAGCTCGGGTTATCATTTCCAAATGTGGCAGTTTTTAAGCAAGCAATTAAGGAGTATGCAATCCAAAATGGAAAGGACAGTTTTTTTTAGAAGAATGACCCTCATAGGATTAGGGCTCAATGTAAAGGTGTTGGCTGTTCATGGGTTTTTGCATCGAAGATTGATGACACCACCACATTTGTCATCAAAACTTATAATGATGAACACAAATGTGCTAGAAAGAATACAAATAGATTTGCAACTTCTAGATGGTTGAGTCGGAAGTACAAGAATGAGTTCAAGATGAATGACAAGTGGGGAATCTCTTCTTTCATGCACAAGGTTAGTAAGGACAATGTCATTAAGATTACACGGGACAAAGCTTATAGAGCTCGGCTGATGGCAACTAGAGCAATTGAAGGGAGCTATGAAGAGCAGTATGCTTGTCTTTGGGATTATGCAGAGGAGATTAAGTGGACCAATAAGGGTTCAACTATTGAGTTTTTGACAGAAGTTGGTGAGAATGGTAAGCCACGTTTCAAGAGGATGTATATTTGCTATGCTGGATTAAAAGCAGGTTTCAATGAGGGTTGTAGACCTTTAATTGGGTTGGATGGCTGCCACATTAAAGGTGTACATCCAAGACAACTTTTAACAGCAGTTGGAATAGATGTGAATAACCAAATGTATCCTATAGCATTTGCTGTTGTTGAGATAGAGAATAAGGATTCATGGAGCTGGTTTCTGGACCTATTGAAGGTGGACTTCAAAATTGAAAACTCAAACCATTGGAGCTTTATTACAGACAAGTAAAAAGGTTTAGAGCAAGCCATGAAGGGTTTGTGGGATGAGGGTGTACCTGAGGCCGAGCACAGGCATTGTGCAAGGCATCTAGAGAAGAATTTCAACAAAGTTTTCAGGGATAAAACCTTGAAAGACCCTTTATGGAAAGCTGCAAGAGAGGTAACTATTAGGAGATTCAAAGCTGTGATGTTGGAGATCAAATCAATTGATGAGGAAGCATACAACTGGTTATTGGCTGCAGGTCCACATCACTGGAGTAGATCACACTTTAGGACTCAACCTAAGTGTGATATACTTGTAAATAACATGTGTGAGGGATTCAATGGTACAAAGTCAATATTGGCAGCCAGAGATAGACCAATATTGTCGTTGTTGGAGCGTATTAGGATGTACATGATACAAAGGCTCACTAAAAATAGGCATTCAGTTATAATGTGGGAGTCTTTCAATGCACCAAGGGTCGCAATTGTTCTTGAAAAGAACAAGGTAGAAACTGGAAGTCACATTCCCACCAAAGGAAGTGAATTTATGTACCAGGTGATGAACATGTACGGGGCATGTACTCTGTTGATTTAGAAAATTGGGTCTACTCATGTAGAAGATGGGAACTCACTAGTATTCCATGTAGTCATGCTGTTGCTGCTATTTGGCATAAAAGAGAGGATCTAGTGACATATGTCTCCAAATGGCATACCAAGGAATACTACATGAAGGCATACTCTCAACAAATTTTTCCAATTAGGAATCAAGATGAGTGGCCTAGAAGTGGCAAGGTTGGAATGATTAAGCCAATTGGGAAGAATCAACCTCGTAGGCCTAAGAAAAGCAGAAGAGTTGAACTTGATGAGTTGGCTCCACCAACAGCCAAGAAATTGAAACGAAGATATGTGAGAATGAGATGTTCTGGCTATGGTGCAATGGGCCACAACTTCAGAACTTGTGCTAGAAACAACCTCAATTCGGTAAGTTACTATTGTATTATTTGCATCTGGTTTGAAGGATAATGTTTGCTTGCTTTTGGATTGATAAAAAAGATTTGTTTTGGTAGGGAAAAGACAACCCCCCAGCTGATCCTGGTACTTATGCTAGAAATAGCAGTTAGCCAAAAAATTCTTCAGTGAGTTCAGCAACAAATCTAAGTTCCCTACAAGGAATAATGCCACCACCTCAGGTATCTCCTAACAACTTCAAATAATGCTCACTGATTTCTGTTGTTTGGTTTTTATCATTTAAGCTACCTGATTTGTCTATCTTAATTTGTAGCAAGTTCCATTCAACCCACCCCAAAAAGGTAACACCACAGTTACAACAAGGACCAAACATATTTAGTCAAGGCGGTATCTAATTTTTTGATTGACAAGCAGTGTATTGGATAAGTTTGGAGCTGAAAGTCAATTGCTATGTCTGCTTTTGTCTCTGTTTTTTTATTAGTCCCATGCTCACTGAATACCATTTCAATGTATTTGAGCAAGGTTGTAAATTTGTTTTAGGATCACTAATGTACTTGAGCAAGGTTGTATATCTGATTTAGGATCACGTTTTGTGCACCAGATACTAGTTTACTGAATGAAAATGTTGCCTCACTTTTTATATTATAATCCTGGTTGTATTATGCTATTGGAAACCTTTTTTCAATCAAATTTCATTACAATTAAGCAACTATATATGCTACTAGATATCTCGGAATCAATAAAAATACATCACAATTATATATGCTGTCAAATATATAAGATCCAATAAAATACATACACCATAAATGATGTTTTCCTTCATTTCTTCAACACAGTTACATTTTTTTTTCTTCTGTTAAAGCAACAACACAACAATTACATTTCACCATAATGCCAAGTACAAAACAAAAGATAAAAGTACAACAAAAATACAGAGACCAGTTTTGACATCCTCCATCAACATAAAAATTTTTCCAACTTGCTCATCTCTTTTCTCAACAAAAATCTATTGTTGCAAAAGATTGCCTTCGATCTCCTCTACTCTTTTAAACAACCCATTATCACAATTATGTCTTTCAACACTAGGAGGGTCTATCCAATGAATAAAGCCACAACCATCTCTCTCATTTCTCTGTAAATAAAATACAGAGTTAGAGGAGTTTAAGCCAATCATAATCAAGAAAAATAATTGAAACAACAAACCTTGTATCTTGGGCAGCCATAGAATCTTCTCCCGGAATTTTATACAGTCCACGTTATTCCTAGTATGGCCTCACATCCACAACGACAAAGAGGGGGACTCCCTTGAACTTCTCCATACCTTTTCCCCCTAGAATATGCCATTTATGATGCTTGATGAACACAAGTGCAGAAGGGATAATTAAACCTAGGGTTTGAAGAGAAGAAAATCGTGAAGAAGAGGGAAGAGGAAAGAAAATAATGGTAGGCTTAGGTGTATTAATTTTACTTTCAAATTTTCAACCACTATACTCGTATTATGCCACATCACCGAGTAAACGGCATAACTGAACGGAATGCAACGGAATGCCCATAAATTACTAACGTTAAAAGTTCGGGGGGGAATTTAAAACATCGCGAATCATTCGGGGGGCACTTTCATACAGAGGTCATAGTTCGGGGGGGCAAAAATGCTATTTATTCAATTTGTTATTGAGCTTGCATCAGGGGCAAAGCCAGTGTCTAGGGCAGCTTACAGAATGGCCCCAATAGAGTTGATGGAGCTCAAGGTACAATTACAGTAGTTGTTAGACTTGGGTTTTATCAGACCTAGTTTCTCGCCATGGGGCGTGCCAGTCCTATTTGTGAAGAAGAAGGATAGTTCTCTAAGGATGTGCATAAACTACAGGGAACTGAGTAAGCTGACCATTAAGAACAGGTATCCTCTGCCAAGGATAAATGACCTATTTGACTAGCATCAAGGTAAAATGGTGTTCTCAAAGATAGATCTTTGATATGGTTATCACCAGTTGAGGATCAAGAAGGAAGACATACCAAAGACAGCATTCTGTACCAGATATGGGCACTATGAGTTCCTCATTATGAAATTTGGTTTTACTAACGCCCCAACAACCTTCATGGATTTGATGAATAGGGTGTTCAAGGACTATCTGGATCGATTCATGTTCATCTTTATCGACAATATCTTAGTATATTCATAATCAGAGGAAGAGCATGAGCAAGACCTCAGGTTGGTTTTACAGAGGCTGAAAGAACACAAATTGTTTGCAAAGTTCAAGAAGTTTGCATTTTGGTTGCCTAAGGTTACTTTCTTGGGTCATATTGTTAGTAGAGATGGGATTAAGGTAGACCCAGCTAAGATTGAGGCTGTTAGGAATTGGCTGAGGCCAAGGAACGCCTCTGAGATTAGAAGCTTCCTTGAATTGGCAGGTTATTATAGAAAGTTTGTGGAAGGGTTCTCAAGGATAGCTACCCCACTGACAGTACTGGCATGCAAGAGTCAGAAGTTTGCGTGGTCAGACAGATGCAAGAACAACTTTTAGGAGTTGAAGCAGCATTTGATTACCGCCCCAATCGTGAGTCTTCTGACAGATAGGGAGAAGTTCATGGTTTATTATGATTCTTCGAGACAAGGATTAGGTTGTGTCCTTATCCATGCGGAGAGGATGATTGCTTATGCATCACGCCAGTTGAAGGATTATGAGCAGAGGTATCCTACTCATGATATGGAGTTAGAAGCGGTGGTCTTTGAATTAAAGGTATGGAGGCATTGCCTTTATGGAGAGAAGTGTGATATATAAACTAACCACAAGAGCCTCAAGTACTTCTTTACACAGAAGGATTTGAATATGAGGTAGAGGCGTTGGTTGGAACTGGTGAAGGACTATGACTGTGACATCCTTTACCATCCAGGGAAAGCCAACGTGGTGGCAGATGCCCTAAGTCGGAGAGGTCCAAGGCAGTTGTACAGTTCGAGGCAGGTATCCAAGGAGTTAGCAGAGGATATGACCAAAGCAGGGATTGAGTTAGTAGTGGGCCAGTTAGCCAACATTACCCTGCAGTCTACTCTTCTAGAAAGGATAAAGGAGAGTCAGCTTCAAGAGACACAACTGGTGAAGATTAGAGAGGACGTCCTAGCTGGAGTGGCTAGGGACTATACGGTATCAGATATGGGTTTGCTAAGATATAAAGGTCGTATTTGTGTTTCGATGGATATTGTTATCAGATAGGAGATTCTGAATGAATCTCATACTACCCCATACTCCTTACACCCCTACACCACGAAGATGTACCAAGACCTGAGAACTTTATATTGGTGGTCAGGGATGAAGAGGAACGTACCCAAGCATGTGGCCAAGTGTCTGACGTGTCAGTAGATCAACGCTAAACATCATAGACTAGCGGGGCTACTACAACCCTTGGATATCCTAGAGTGGAAGTGGGAAGACATCACAATGGATTTTGTGGTGGGATTGCCTCAACGACGGTAGGTCAACACAATTCAATGTTGGTTATAGTGGATAGATACACCAAATCAGCTCACTTTCTACCAGTGAAGATGACTTATACAGTTGACCAGTATGCGGAGCTCTATGTGAGAGAAATACTACGTCTTCATAGAGCTCCAAGGTCGAACATGTCAGATTGGGACCCACATTTACTTCAAAGATTTGGAGAAGTTTGCAGAAGACAATGGGCATGCAACTAAAATTTAGCATAGCTTATCATCCTCAGACCAATGGTCAGTCTGAGAGGACTATCCAGATATTGGAGGATATGTTGAGAGAATGTGTACTGGACTTTGAGGGGTCCAGAAGTAAATATTTGCCTTTGATAGAGTTTTTGTAACGCCCTACTTCCTTAGAGCCGTTACCAAGTGATTTATAAATGTGCCATTAGCTCGCTAATCGAGGTTTAAGATTAGAAAGTGTGTTCGAGTAAAAATAAAGTCTCATTTAATAAACATTAAGTATAAAAAGTTGGTCTTGTATTGAAATTTGTAAAAATATTACATTGGGATCCCAAAACACTGTTTTGAAAAATAGTTACAAACCAAATATACAGTACAGTCGACCTAAGCGACGAAATCGAACATTTACCACGTGTTCCTTAAAATACCCCAGCCGTGGTGGCCAGGTAGGCCAAACATGTACACACTGCTCCATGCCCTCCAACTCATGGTTGTAAGATCTAGATTCCTTGCTCTTACCTGCACCACAGAGCACCCATGAGCCAAGGCTCAGCAAGAGAACTTCAAGCAAAAAATTCAATAAAAATATATCTCACAACTCATATATAATCAGAGCAACAAATAGATACCAGATCATACTAGCATGCTCAACAACACAGCATCTAGACAAGCTCAAAAGCACAATGGCATAACAGCCTAATAGTACAGCAATGCTATAACACATTAGTACTCTAACATGATGACATAATAACACAACAATATATTCACACAACAACTCAATATCACAACAACTTATAACAAAGCACCAAACAAGCTAAACACATAGCGACCATGCTGTCCCAGGCGCTTTACCAGGCCCTGAGTTCGCGGTCTGCACCGAGAGGATGACTCTAGCATCCTAGGAGGGTCTTGCCCAAATGTCTTGCACTCCACGTGCTCAACGCCATTTCTGGCCTCTTGTCATTCTCGGCTTTGCACTCCGCGTGATTAACACCGATCTCGGCCCCTTGCCACTCCCGGCTCTTGCCACTCCCGGCTCTTGCCACTTCCAGCCCTTGCCTCTCCCGACTTTTGCCGATTCAGGCTCTTGCCGCTCTTGACTCTTGCCGATCAGTCATAATCACATGTACGTCATAACAAACATAAAACAATACATACAACACAACACACCCCATTGCTCTACGGGTACAAACAGTTCTCTTACCTGGTGTCTCGAGCTGACAATCCAAAGTGATCCCGAGCACGATCCAAATCCCGAGCCTGTGTGGTAAGACCTAGTCACAACGTATCAACAATAGGCATCCATCAAGCTCTAACCCATTAAATAACTTTGGGTTACAATTCTAGTCTCCAGGACCTTGGATTCTACCAATCCAGGGGGTAAATTCCTTCCCGAGCCTTAACATTTGAGTTTCTAAACCTAAAACCCTCAAATGGCCAACATTTGACACTTGAGCCACGGCCCAGCCCCTTAAGGGCCGCGGCACGCTCAAGTCAGAGGCAAAAGCCTCACTGCTGGGGGAACACAGGCCGTGGCATGCCCTTCCTAGGGCCACGCCGCACCTCAAGAGCAGAGGCCTCCCCAGGCCTCACGCACACATGGACCACGACATCCCTAGCCTTGAGTCGCGGCGCGCCTTGCGGGTAGAGGCTTTCCAGGCACTTTGAACACATGGGCCGCGACACCTAAAGAACAGGGTCGCGGCTCAAGCTTGAAACCCAGAAATCCCACCATTTTCTACATTTTTCATGAACTTAATTCACCAAAATTCCACCCTAGACATGAACTAAAACCATAACTAAGTCTGTCAAGTATTGCCAAGTACCTTAAACAACATCACCACAGTAATAGCTAAATCAAAACTCTATCACAACCTATAATTCAAACCTTGAGTTTGAAACTCAAGAACATCAATATCAAACTCATAATTCAACAGAGAAGCACAAGAATTCACTTACCCCTTCTGCCAATGATAACCCTGAACCAATCCTCAGCTGATCCTAGATTGATTCTTCAATCTCCAAGCTTCCACACCTTAGATTCTCAGCTAGTTTCTCAAAGAATTCCCCTTAGCACCAAGAACACCAAAGGGAGAGAAAAAAGAAAACGTGAAGGGAGTTCCTTCTATTATGATGGGTTCTATTATCCAAAGCCATCCAAACTTATCCCCAAGTGAAAATTCCATAATGCCCTCTAGACATAACCCTATCCTTTAACAGCCCAAGGGATAAATCGTCATTGTCCATGTCCCGTTAGTTCCTCAAGTGTTCCTAATAAATTCCCATTTAATCCCGACATGTCTACACCATTACTAAACTACTATCCGTTACTTGATAATTTTGAACACATATAACATACCCCAAAATACCTCTGGACTCCTCTCGAGCCAGGTATTTGACCCTGTTGTGACTATTCCGCTAATATGCTCCCTACAACTGTCTCGGATCACACATCTCAAATATATCCCCATAACACTGGGGTCACACTCACAACACATGCATATTTACATTTATGCCCTCAATTGACCAAAATTACAAACATGCGCCCTATTCACAGAAATGGGCCCACATGCATATTTGATACACACAATCATGCATGTATAATCACATTACCACATAATTCATATATTATCATAATTAAATCAATTATTGCCCTCCCGGCACACTAATCAAGGCCCTAAGCCTTATTAACAAATTTGGGACGCTACAACTATCCCATCCTTATCAGAATTTCATCCTCGAAATTCATTCACATACGTTGGAACACTAATCTTGCAAACCTAACTATAGTCCCAGATTTAGGTTCTTTACTTGGTTATTACTTGCGACATTCTCAAGAGAATAATAGTCTTAATCTGTAATACCTTCTTTCTTTTATCCATAATTTCACTGACTTTTCCTTACATAGTAAGTTCCACGATGTTCCCAGGGTCTCCTTACCGAATCAAGGGTTGTACTGGTCACCCCTTTCTTCAACATTGGCATCAGTAACATCTCATAAGCCTCTACCTGTATTGGGGTAAGGCCAAACTATAGGCCCCTGGTCTAATCTCTATTAGGATTTCACCAACATAAGTCAACTCTCTTTTCCTTTCTGAACCATCGTATCCTTGTTAGTTCATAGCACAAAGAGAACACAAAGTTCACGCTCCTGGAACTCCACGTTCCCATATCTCGACTTGCGAATTCTCATATCCTTGTAATAACGCAGACACTCCTGAACTTAATGTTGCTTAATAATTTCATTGGTCCTTGAGCCATTTCTAATTTAGGGCACTTTCTATCCCTAAGTTCACTTTCCGAAGTAAGCACTTCTCGTTCCCTGACTCACAATATTCTACTCGGTGTTACTAACTACAAGATAAACTAGAATCCTAATAGCCCTTCTAGCCTCTGATTATCACCTCTTATTTAATAAACGATTAGGTCGTGCGTCTTCTGATAAAAAAAGTGTAGTTTCAGCATCCATTCAATTTCTTGGATGTAATAATCGTAAAGGGTGACTTAAGTTTCATCCCGTATCTTCCCCTCAATGCCAGTATCCTTCGGATCACTCATCCAATCCGCATAGTTTAACCCATTTATTCCAAAGTGGTAGGATTCTTAACCTTTCCTACAAGATCCCCTTCCTACATTTCACTATTCATTCATAGGAATATATTTGCCCACTATCAACTACAAGTTCCAAACCAAACTCAGTCTTTACTTCATTCTAACCATGGTTAACCAGTATAACTATCAGCTTACCATCCACTATGAGGTGCAAATGATCACTCTTTCAGGTACAACACAACACACCTTAACTCATAACATAATGCACCGGAACTCCATATTCTAAGCAAGGACGATGTCTCTTGCATCGTTCTCTTGTACCAGTCCATACAAACAAATTATAATAATGTGGCATGTGAATCGATCTTTATACTAACTTTTGAAAATCTGGTACGCAACCATCCATTCAGATGATCTTTATGTTCTAATGTTGCCCCAGTCAAAGTATAGATGTCCTCAAGGATACCTCATACAATAGTAGATGTGTTCCTCTGGTTTCACTATGCTTTTCGCCCCCAAGGCATTCCTTTAGTAATTTCCTTACGATTTCCAACTTAATTACCTCATACATGATCCCATTACCTCCCATAACATGACCCTGAACCTCTTCCAGAGAAATCAAAACTTTTCTCTCTTGAAACCTTACCTGTAACCTTGTTTCCTTAACCTTGGTACTATCAATAAAGGTGTTATTCATGTTCTGCTTCTAGTTGGGAGTAGTCTGAAACACCCTTGATCAATCTGAATATGACTCATCAACATCATCCTTGTACTCTCTGCTTATTGAACTTACCTGGGCCACTGGTGCACTGATCAATTTAGAAGCCTTTATCAAGATTCCACCATATCCTACTTAGTGCAAGTGGAAATTCATGTAACACCTCTTGCCTTGATCCTTATTAGGGTAATTCTTGAAAACATTATCATATCCTTGTAGACTTGGTCCTTTTCTTGTCAAACCATATTGACGCGTCCCGTGATAAAATGCTCCGTCTGATCAACCCTCAAGTAAAAACACTTCTTCAACTAAACCTTAATTCTCCCCGCTGAGCTAAATCTATACTTCATAATGTCTCAGATACTGCTTCTATCTTGCCTTAATTCCATTACATGCACTTTTCCCCAAATGTGGCAATTATCCCACCGAATCCTTATAAACCCATCTGAAACCTTAACTACCAATCCAATATTCGTCTGGTCTATTTCATATAACCTCAATGGTATCTTCCTCAACAGCTAGGCACCCATCAACTGCAACCAGGTCCTTTCCTTTTAGCCTCAGGAGTCACCATCTTCTTTTTCAATCCATGGTTGTCCCTTATTTAACTGGCAAATCCACATTCAAGATCACCTCATATACGTCATAAAACCAACTTAATCAATTCAATTTATAAACAGAAATAAGAATTAGAAAGCCAACCAGTCGCCTCCAAGGACAAACCTCGAATTCTAACCATATCAAAACGTTCACTCGAGCTGGGGTAGAGTTATCTGTACTCTTTAGTTCTTCTGTCTATGTCCTCAGACAACTCTCCTTGATCAGCCCTACAATTCCTCACTGATACCATGCCTTCACTCAACCCTCACTCGCATGATGTCTCCTGCACCCAGTGCATACTGTGTAACCCCTCCAGACCTCACCATCATCCTAACAATTGCCCTGAACACCATGAACTCTCCTGTCAGGACCAGGAGTAATAGAACCATCAGAGATCCTTCTTTCCTTGTTACTGGGCCTCCACCCCTACCTGCTCCCACAAATGAGGATACCTTTGGCTGAGCTTTCTGCCCATCGGCACTCTTACTTCATGTCCCGACTCTTGCGTCCTCTATAATAAGGGCCCTTCATTCTGCCCAAGGGTAGGTAACAATCTCCTACACTAGAGCGATCCTAACACACTGGCCATCCCAGGGTTTAATCCTGAAGTGGATCACTCATTTTGGGTCACATCCGTTGGTACCAAACAAAACATGGATTTGGCAGATCTACAAAGCTCACTAACATATCCTGTCTCTATCATACTATTCTGTACCGAGTTCCTAAAATCATCAGTCCTTGCAACTCAAACTACGTCACCGTAGTGCCTCTTGTTAAACCATTGTCTAAGTTTCCTTCCAACCCATCATGAAAATATTCCGAGTGTGGGATACAACTTTCCACTACACCCGGGCATCCTTCCACAACACATACGTGGCACAAGCCTCTCCATCATTGCCTTTCACCCCTATATAACCGAAGATGGGGCTAACCATGCTCATCCACTGTTCAACTTTAAGCGGGTCCAAACCTCCCTTAGAGACTGGCGGTTAACCCTTCTAACAACCTTTCATATAATAATTCTCATCTATTTCCACCATTAGGTTAAGTCATAACTGGTGCCATTATTGCCAACCATCATAAGGCAGCGTTCCCTGATGGAACCCCACAATCTCAATCACCTAATATCTTCCTTTTGCCTTTACAATCCTGTCTATATGTCAGCAAACACCTGCCGCCATTCCCATGGCCGACGGATGATTCTGGCCTCAACTGCCATCATTCACACTACCTGATCCAACTGCCTGCCTCAAATACAAAACCTCCAAATCTATTTGTAGCCAACAACCTAGCCTACCAGCCCTGATACTCTTTCACAACGCTAAACCATAGCAAGGCAAATCAAGATAATAGCCAAAAGATACACATACTACGATACAAAACCAAAATGCTCATACATCAATCATCAAACCTCATCCCCACAATTCACGTACATATTGATCATGCTCCCTATTCTAGCAAATAAGGCAACTCACAAAAATAGTTAAACAAATATTGCATTTAGCACCAACCATGAGTCGAGCTTGTCTCTGGCAGCGAGTATACATGTTCGGTCAATCTCTAGGAACCATAAACCTTGGCACGCTCTGATACCAAGTTGTAGCATCCTACTTCCTTAGAGCTGTTACCAAGTGATTTATAAATGTGCCATTAGCTCGCTAATCGAGGTTTAAGATTAGAAAGTGTGTTCGAATAAAAATAAAGACTCATTTAATAAACATTAAGTATAAAAATTTGGTCTTTTATTGAAATTTGTAAAAATATTACATTGGGATCCCAAAACACTATTTTGAAATACAGTTACAAACCAAAGATACAGTACAATCGACCTAAGAGAAAAAACCGAACATTTACCTCGTGTTCCTTAAAATACCCTAGCCATGGTGGCCAGGTAGGCCAGACATGTACACATCGCTCCATACCCTCCAATGCATGGTTGTAAGATCCAACTTCCTTGCTCTTACCTGCACCACAGAGCACTCGTGAGACGAGGCCCAGCAAGAGAACTTCAAGCACAAAATACAATAAAAATATATCTCACAACTCATATTTAATCAGAGCAACAAACAGATACCAGATCCTACTAGCATGCTCAACAACACAACATCTAGACTAGCTCAAAAGCACAATGGCATAGCAGCCTAATAGTACAGCAGTGCTATAACACATTAGCACTCTAACATGACGACATAATAACACAAAAATATATTCACACAACAACTCAATATCACAACAGCTTATAACAAAGCAACCAATAGGCTAAACACATAGCAGTCATGCCGTCCCAGGCTCTTTACCAGGCCCTGGGTTCACGGTTTGCACCGAGAGGATGACTCCAACATCCTAGGAGGGTCTCGCTCTAATGACTTACATCCATGTGCTCAACACCATTTTTGGCCCCTTGCTGTTCTCGGCTCTTGCCGCTTCCGACCCTTGCCTCTCCCAGCTTTCGCCGATTCTAACTCTTGCCGCTCCCGGCCCTTGCCTCTCCCGGCTTTTGCCGATACTAGTTCTTGCCGCTCTCGGCTCTTGCCGATCAGTCATAATCACATGTATGACATAAAAAACATAAAATAATACATACAGTACAAAACACCACATAGCTCTGCGGGTACAAACAATTCTCTTACCTAATGTCCCGAGCTGACATTCCAAAGATCCCGAGCACGATCCTAATCCCGAGTTTGAGCGGTAAGACCTAGTCACAACGCATCAACAATAGCTATCCATCAAGCTCTAACCCATTAAATAACTTTGGGTTACAATTCTAGTCTTCGGGACCTTGGATTCTACCAATCCAGGTGGTAAAATCCTTCCTGAGCCTTAACATTTGAGTTCCTAAACCTAAACCGTCAAATGGACAACATCTGACACTTAAGTCGCGGCCTAGCCCCTTAAGGGCCGCGGTGTGCTCAAGTCAGAGGAAAAATCCTCACTGCTGGGGGAACACGGGTCGTGGCGTGGCCTTCCTTGAGCCACAACGCGCCTCAAGAATAGAGGCCTCCCCAGTCCTCACGCACACACAGGCCACAATATCTCTTTGAGCCGCGGCGCGCCTGGCAGACAGAGGCTTTCCAGCCATTTCGAACACACGGGCTACGCCACCTGAAGAACAGGGCCGTGACTTAAGCTTGAAACCCAGAAGTCCCACCATTTTCTACGTTTTTCCTGAAGTCAATTCACCAAAATTCCATCCTAGACATGAACTACAGCCATAACTAAGTCTCTCAAGTATTCCCAAGTACCTTAAACAACATCACCACAGTAATAGCTAAATCAAAACTCCATCACAGCCCAAAATTCAAACCTTGAGTTTGAAACTCAAGAACATCAATATCAAACTCATAATTCAACAGAGAAGCATAGGAATTCACTTACCCCTTCTACTAATGATAACCCTGAACCAATCCTCAGTTGATCCTATCTTGATTCTTCAATCTCCAAGCTTCCACACCTTAGATTCTCAGCTAGTTCCTCAAAGAATTCCCCTTAGCTCCAAGAACACCAAAGGGAGAGAAAAAATAAAACGTGAAGGGAGTTCCTTCTATTTAGGTGGGTTCTACTATCTAAAGCCATCGAAACTTATCCCCAAGTTAAAAGTCCATAATTCCCTCTAGACATAACCCTATCCTTTAACAGCCCAAGGGATAAATCATCATATTCCACGTCCCGTTAGTTCCTCAAGTGTTCCTAATAAATTCCCATTTAATCTTGACATGTCTAAACCATTACTAAACTACTACCCGTTACTTGATAATTCCTGAACACATATAAGATACCCCAAAATACCTCTGGACTCCTCCCGAACCGAGTATTTGACCTCGTTGTGACTATTCCGCTAATCTGCTCCCTAGTAACGTCTCAGATCACACATCTCAAATATATCTCCATAAAATTGGGGTCACACTCACAACACATGCATATTTACATTTATGCCCTGAACGGGCCAGAATTACAAACACGCCCCTATTCACAGAAATGGGCCCACATGCGTATTTAATACACACAATCATGCATGTCTAATCACATTACCACATAATGCATATATTATCATAATTAAATCAATTATTGCCCTCCCAACACACTAATCAAGGCCCTAAGCCTTATTAGCAAATTTGGGACGCTACCGTTTTCCTAAAACAACAGCTACCAGGCGACTATAGGAGTGGCTCCTCATGAGATGTTGTATGGTAGGAAATGCAGATAACCTATTCACTCAAATGAGATGGGTGAACATAGATACTTGGGTCTTGAGGCAGTTCAGAGGACCAACGAGGCTATCAAGAAGATCATAGCTTGGATGCTCGCATCACAAAGTAGACAGATGAGTTATGTGAATCCGAAGCGCAGGAACATGGAGTTCCAGGTGGAAGACTATGTCTTTCTTAGAGTCTCACCACTGAAGGGGGTGAGGAGGTTTGGAAAGAAGGGCAAGCTAAGCCCTAGGTTTGCAGGATCTTTTGAGATCCTGGAGTGGATCAGCCAGGTGACCTATAGATTGGCCTTACCTCCGGCATTGTCGGTCGTGCACAATGTGTTCCATATTTCCATGCTACAGAAGTATGTATCCGATGAGACTCATGTACTGAGCTATAAAGATCTGAAGCTACAGGTAGACTTATCCTTTGAGGATCAACCAGTCCAGATATTAGACAAGAAGGACAAGGTCTTGAGGAACAAAACCACACCTCTAGTTAAGGTAGTATGGAGGAACAGCAAGGTCGAGGGGGATGACCTGGGAGTTGGACTCAACCATGCGAGACCAGTATCCCGAGCTGTTCAAGTAAAATTTTGAGGACAAAATTCCTGTAAGGAAGGGATAATTGTAATGCCCCAAATTCCCTAATATGGCCTAGTGCCTGGATTAGGGGGTTGGGAGGTAATAATTGAATTAATAGAGTGCTTATGTGTTATGAGCATGTTATTATGTGAATTGTATTATAATATGATTATGCTTGCATGTTTAGGTGTATTAAATATGCATGTGGGCCCATTTCTTATTAGAAGGGAATTTTTGTAATTTTGACCCGTTGAGGGTATAATTATAAATATGTGTGTTATATGATTGCAACCTCATTATTATGTAGATATATTTAAGTTGCCCAGCACGAGGCGATCCTAGGGAGCTAGTTAGCAGAAAAGTCACAACGGGGTAAAATACCCAGCTCGAGGAGCTTAGGGGTATTTTGGTAATTTGGCATTATTACCGGGAATCATAGAATGACGGTAATTAATTGATAAATATTGGATTGATAAGTTATTTGGGATTGCATGGGATAATTTGAGGTTAGCAAGAATTATGCCAAATGACAATATTGCTCTTGAGGATAACCATTAAGGTAAAATAAGGCAAGGGGCATAGTAGTCATTTGACCACTTGGGTTACCAAAAGGCCAGCAGCTGGGCACTTAGGCTCACTCACGTTCAAGCCTTCTCTAGGGAGTTTTGGGAGCACTTTCTTTAAAGAACACACAAGATACTCCAAGGTCGAATCAAGCTAGAAATTTAGGAAATTTGGAGCCATTACTTGAGGTATTGTAGTTGTGGTTTAGGGCTATAGACTTCTAAGGTCATCATCACTTCAAGGAAATTCGAAATTCAGAGGTGAGATTCCTCTGTTATGATATTTAAATGGTGCTCTTGAGTTTTATGATTTTGATTCTTAGTTTGGGGTTTCAAAGGGTGTAGTGATGGTTTGGTTAGTGGGTTTTGTTACCTAAACTTAGATAAGGGTTTCTATGGCTGGAATTATGTTAAAAACATCTAGGTTGGTCGAAATTGAGGTCAAAGTTTTTTGGAAATCGCTGGGTTTGCAATTTGGGGAAGAACACAAAATTCTGGGCTTATTTTCAGGTTATGGGGACCTAGTGCGACCACGCTAGGTTGTAGCGCGACCACACTAATGTCCCATAATAAGGGAAATTGGATTCAATTTGGGGGGCTCGAGTTGAGGGGCGCGATTGCGCCAATGGTCCAGAAGCCCCATATTTTTTGTGGGCGTGACTGTGCCAGGGGCCTCGAAATTCATGTTTTTTTATTTTTACAGCTAGGCCCAGGGGGCTTGAGAATCTGATTTAGGAGCTTGCTTGGGAGCTCGGGGAACAATTTTAGTGCCCCATTAACTGAGAACCATGGTTTTAAGATTTAGAGTTCGATTTGGAACTCAGGTTCTAGGGTTAAGTCCTAATGCATGTATACTTGTGTTGTGACTAGGGTTTATGCCAGGCTCGGGTTAGGATCAGCGCTCGGGGTTGTTCCGCTATCTGCACGAGGATCGATCTAAGAAAACTACACCCGATACTTGAATGTATGATTGGGGCTTGGCCCATTTTTTAAATGTAAATGTGATTAGGGCTCGGGCCCAGCTAATGAGCATGATTATAATTGTGCTTGTGCATATATGCTTAGTATACTATAATGCATTGTATCTGCATGTATAATAAATGTATTGTGTGGATGCTTGTTCTGGCTAGGAAGCTCGGTTTATTAATCAATAATCTATCTATTGTATCTGATCAAAGCTTGACCTGCTAGTCAAGGGTATATCTAGTTAAAGGGGAGCTCGGCTTATAAGTCAAGGCTTGACTTATAAGTCGAGGGTCTGTAAAGCTCGACTTGTAAGTCGTGATCGACATTATGCGCGTTGAGTGCGGGTTGTTATGGCTAGGCCACCTCGGGAGTGCCTTGTGCACTTGTCTGGCTTGAATGCCATATGAATAAATAGGAGTGCAACACACACTTGTGTGACCCTATGGTCACTTATCTGTACAGTGTGTATACTCGGTTCTAGTTATCACTATTAAGCATGCTGTTATATTTTGTGAACTATCTGAATATGTTTTCTTGCTGAGTCTTTTGGCTCACGGGTGCTTTGTGGTGCAAGTAAGGGTAAGGAGAAGCTTGGTCAGCTATGAGTTGGAGAGCAATATGTAAAGGCGCCCTAATCTATTTCTTTGTAAAACATCTCAATACTCATAAATAATAAAATAATACCACTTAACATATGAAATCCAGTGGGGCCTTGATAAAACATGCAAGTTGGGCCAAATAGTTTAAAATAAAAAATAAAGTATTCTTGTGCAACATTTAAAGAAAAATAAAGTTTAAGTCCCACTAATAGTTTTAAAATTTAAGTCGATAACATCTTTCTTTAAAATTCGGCACTTGAGTTGATCGTTTATTCGTTCATATGATACCCCCACGCCATACACACCTAGACATCGGAACTCCCCACATCACAATGTGTGCCAAAGAGAAACCCTATGTATTACCTGTAAGGGGGAAAGTAAGGGGGGTGAGCTAAAAGCCCAGTAAGGAAGTACAAATAAATACAACAACATACAAGGAAAACACAATAAGAACATATTCATATCGTAATTGTGCGTCATAACCATACATCATAATTAAACGTCATCATCATACATCATAATCAAACATCATCATCATATATCATAATCAAACATCATCATCATATATCATAATCAAACATCATCATCATATTATTTGTGATCATGGCGCCACTATTGTCCATGTCACATCTTGAGGTAACGAGTAAAAGCATAAAACTAGAAAGACTTTCTCTGTGAGGTAAATAAGAGGCTCCAGTCCTTGAATATCCTCAGCGCGTCCGCCCGATGAGTTACGTTATATCCTTAGTAACTAGGGTTACGTCATATCCTTAGTAACCCCTTTGTTGTGTCACGTTCCACACGCTAGCAACCATTTTCTTTTTCATACAACATACAAACACGTGAAATCCATTTCAAACAACACACATGAGAACACATGTTGCACACACATTCATCATAACATTTCAAGATAAAATTCCATACTTCATGTCTCATGGTCCTTCATCATACATAGCATATCATTATTTTCATAACAGACTATTCTTACAATTTCATAGCATAAACATAGAAATTCTATCTAACTCCTTACCACAGGTCCGAGCTAAGCAAAATGAGAAAAACTTCACAATGAGCCTATGATCATAATCAAATATTTCTCTTAGAATCACATGTCAATTACTCGTGCCCAACGCATATACCCCATGTGTGCATGGGCCATGTACACATGGTGCAAATTGTCCAATAGTTCCAAACATGCACATTTTCACATAAAATCACAAAAGAATAATGTCAATTCTACCTATGATCCCTTCATGGTTACAAAGTAAAAACTATATGTTTGAACAATAGACATATATTTGAATGTAAAAATACATTTGCATGAGACATGTATACGTGGGAGCGTTGTTAAAAAGTGACGTTTTAAAACGATAATTCCTACATGCTCATTTCTACCTTTTTCAAATAACATTCAGCAACATGTTCTCTTTACCATTATTTATTTGTTTAAGTCTCGAAGTTTGATTAAACCACTTAATACATTATTTTTAATCATAAAAGCAATTCATTTAACCTTTCTAAATTTCTCATAAAATAATACTCCTATTTATTATTTTAAATTGCTTAGAAACAACAAAACTTGTAATCATTTAGAAATACTTATAAAATTTCATGTCTCCTTTAGAAAATATCATCTTTCTAAATTAAATAAAAATTACAAGATTAAGTGTGAGAAATTATAATTTAGAGTGTAGGAAAAGTATACTTTCTCTTATACTATTTAATACTTAAATTATGTAAGTGTAATACCCATTAATTTAAACAAAATACTTATTTTAACTTAATAGCATAAACTTTCAGCAGCCTTTATTTTGTTTAGAAATCATAAGTGAAATTAAGCCCAAACATTTTCTCATTTAAAAAAAAATAGCACTTAAATATTATTGTGAAAATTCATGTTTACACAAAAAATATCATTTTTACATATACATAACTTAGGATAATAACTTATGCAATATACTCACATTATTTATTTCATTTAAAAGACATTTGTTATTTTCAAATCAAAATTCGAGCAACTATTAGATTACTCAAAAAATCATAAACTTGGAATAAAAATCACATTTTCTTCATAAAATATAAAAAAACAGCATGTATTAATTGAGTAAAAATACCATTTTAAATGTGAAATAAAACACATTTTTATTTACATAAAATCAAAATATCATTAGAGACATCACTTGTGCATTTAAAATATTGTTTCACCAATGTACTCACCAATTATACACAAAAATCAGCAAACATAATTCATCATAAAATTCATCTTTAGTTCATGCTTCTCAAAAAACTCAAACCATAACCTTCATGTAATCACTAATTTATCATTTATACAAGATTCAAGACAAACTCTTCATTTAATCAATTAACCTAGCATGTATCCATTACAATCCTTGAATTCTTATTACATAAACCATTTGATTCAAAACAACCATGATAACATAACCATAAGATTTTATATTTCATGTATAACCAAAAATCTCTATTCATGCTTTCCTATATACACCACACGCCCAATGCCAAACCCTTCATGCATCGATCAAACAAAATAACCCTTCAACCCAAAATCCATAATATTAATCAACCAACAAATCAAAAGAGAACAAAACAATATACCATCATTCATAAACAATATTCTCAAAACAACAAGAACCAAAAGATAAGAACAACTACCATAAGACAAAAAGGTTCCCATTACCTCTCTTGCTAGAACTCAAGGACACAATAGTGACAAGAAACCAAACAATGACCACCACTTGTTCAAGCCTAGGATTTCAAAACCCACATAAATAAACGAAAAAAAAATGATCTTAGATTCAAGAAGAGGTAGAAATTAACAAAATCACTATGAACCCAAATACTTACCCTAGGGATTTCGAACCCTAGCCTCCAATCCTCTTGCAACAAAATACAAACCTATCATCACCATCATTTTTCCTTGCTTAGAATCAAGATGTAGAGGAAACAAAATGTAATGCTATGAACCTTAACCCATACCTTAGGATCCCTAGCCTTGGCCTCTTCTTTCTTCTCCTTCTCTTCTCCCTCACGTTCTTCTTCTCTCCCTCTCTCTCTCTAGAACTCATGAGCTCTCCCTCTCCCTTTTCTCTAAGCACACGTCAACCACCAAGCCAAATGAGCCTTCAAGCTCTTTCTTATTTTCTATTTAAATGCCCTAATCACCAAAACCTAGCTAAGAAAAAGGTAATTATCATTTTCCTTTATTTTTCCTAAATAAAAAAAATATAAATCAATTAATAATTATACTCAGCCAATTAATCCCTCTGATAATTGACAACACACTAATTCCTCTCTTTTCTTCCCTGGCTGTCCATGGCTAATAAAATAAATTATGCTATTCTCGTAACTCTAGGGTCGTGCAACTTGGTATTGGGTTTTGACCCGTTTTCGTTGCGTTTTTGGAAAAATAATATTTCAAAAAAAAATGTAGATAATTTTATTAGATTTCTAACAATACCAATTGTGTCTAAATTATCCACAGCCCAAGTTATACCCATTTTATTGAGGCTGGGTCCAGAATTACGGGAAATCAGAAAAAAACAACTCCTTTTTCTACACTTGTTTCCCAATTCTTATTTGTGTGAACAAGAAAAGCTTACCATATTTACTTTTCCCATTAATCCTATTTTTAATTTAATAAAAATAATAAAACAAAGCTAATTAATTAATTATGGAATAATCTAGAATAATGCATGGGAAAATATTTGCATGCTCATCATGCAATCATGCACATGCACACATATAAGTGCTAATGTGCATTTCTACTAACCATGCACCTTGGTGCACACAAGCGAAGCTCATTTACTTACAAATTAAAATAAAAAATTAACAAAAACAAAAACACATAATTTCTACCAAACAATTAAAAATAATTTCCTATCACTTAACAATTAATAAAAAAAATTTAAGCACAAAAATTATTAATCTAAAAAAAAAATTGGTACTCTACATGATAGTGGTGATGTGTACATATGCAATCCGCTCGACCGGGATATCACAGGGGAGCTAGGGTTGGACCCTGTTTTGCCGCTTGGGCTGACTTATTCTATAATCTTGTAACCAACTTTTAAACTTGTATTTTGGGATCCCATGTAAAGACTAAAGTTTTGTTTAATGGAGATGTTTATGTCATGATCAAAATTTTAAATACCTGAATCCTTAGTGGCTTAGTCACATGTTTTCGTCCAAATGACTCGCTTAGCGAGTCCATCACTAATTTTAAATACACTTGGTAACAAACCCTAATTAGCAGGGTGTTACAGCCCTCATCCCGACGCTCACTTTTAGTATGCCGCGTATTGCTTCCTGACGCGCCATTTCCCCTTCCATGTCATGTACTGTCTCATAACGTTTCTCCATCTCTCCGTAGCCATTCTTTACTAGGACTACCTCTAAATGATTGAATTCGTAAGTGTCCATGAAGTCGTAAATAGTGTACTCGATAGTGTCGAAGTCCAAGTCATCCTGGACGACGTCATGCCACGCTATGGTCAACTGAAGGAAAGCCCTGGGGTATATTGACAGTGATTCCCTCAGCACCCAGTATTGCTCAATGGGCAAAACCAACACTCCTCTCTTGTTAATCAATCCTTGAATACGCTCGCATACTGCTGCAGTCATCGTAAGTATGCCGATCCTTCAATCTTCGTTTTCCTCGTCGAGTTGCACTTTAGGTATAATGTGGATCTCTTAAAGTAACTGTTTCTTAGTGGTCCTAATGATATTAGGAATCTTTCTATACTACAATCACAAAACTAAATATTTAAAACAAAGAAAAATAAATAACAATTAAAGCAAGTACTTACGACACGACGAGGTGAGATTTTCCCATCTTTAGCATGTATGTGGAGGGTCCTTGGAAACATGAACGATCATCTTTGATATTATTTGTAAAACGCGCCCTAATTCTATTCCTTAATAAAACATTGCTCAACTCACAAGTAGTAGAAAGAAAATACCATTTTAAGGAAAAGCTCAGTGGGGCCTTGATAAAACATGTAATTTAGGCCCAATAGTAAAAAAATAAAGATAATGTGTCTTTATGAAATATTCAAAAGTAAAATAAAGTTGTAACTCCCACTAACGCAATTGAAATAAAAATTATAACATAAGTTCTTTTTATTCTTGGCGCTCAACTGGATCGTTATTTGTTCATAGGACACACCATGCCATAAATACTCAGACGTTAAAACTCCTCACATCACTGTGTGTGCCAAGGAGAAACCCAATTGTTTAACTGAAAGGAGAAAAAGTGAGGGGTTCAGCTAAAAGCCCAGTAAGAAAGTACAACAAATACAACAATATCAAAGAAATTGCAAGAAGAGCATATTCGTATCGTAACTCAGGGAAAAACATATCATCTTCATACTCATAAATAAAATCATAATCGTAATCATAGTCATACATTGTAATCACACATCATAATCATACTCTTTGTGATCATGACACCCCTATTGTCCATGTCACATCTTGAGGTAACCAACAAAAATATAAACTCGTAAGACCTCCTCTATAAGGTAAACAAGATCTCAGGTCCTCCAATAACCTCGATGCATCAGCCCAATGAGTTACATCATATCCTTAGTAACTCCTTTGTTGTGTCATATTTACACGCTATCAACCTTTTGCTTTTCATTCATAATACAAGCACATGTATCATAGTTCATATCAAAACATAGAATTCACACTTTTCAAAACACTTGACTTATCATAACATATGCTTTCCATAACACTTGATCTATTGCAACATAACAGGTCATACCTTTCATAACACAATTCATAGAAAATTCTAACTTCCTTACCTCAAGTCCAAGCAAAAGTAAAGTGTGAATACGTCACAATGAGCCTATAATAATAATCAAACGATCCTCTTTAAAATCATGTCAGAATACATATGCCCAACATACATACCCTACGTGTGCATGGGTCATGCATACGTGGCATAAGTTGCACCACAAGTCTATTTATACAATAACATCATATAGAAACATAAAAGAATAATATTAATTCTACAAAGTAATTCTCAATGATTTCAAATCAGGAACCATGTATTTAATTAAATAACATATATTTGAGCATAAAAGTAAACCTGCATGTAACATGCATACGTGAGATGATTCTTAAATCTCGCTTTGAAGTTGACAATATTTATTCCTTTATTTTCTAGTTAATTTCATAAAAATTCAGCAAGCATAAAATAAATTATCAACTTGGTTAATACAACTTTATTATTTTAAATCATACAATTGTCATTCATAAATTCTATTACAAATTTTAATTTACTAAAATAATTATTTTGCTTAAATTGTACAAAATAATAAACTTAATTATTATTTAATAACAATAAAATGTGACAAAATTTATAATTACTTTTAAAATAATTAATTTGGCAAAATTAATTAACTTCATAAAAGTTCCCTTTTAATTTGGCAAAATTAACTAAATATTACCCATAAAATATGACACTTTTTTTTTCTTTTTTATATTTTTTAAAACAAATAGTTATTAGGTCATAAAATTCACATTATTTATAATTATCTAAATTTGACAAAATGGCTCATAATATTTACATTTTTGATAAACCAATTTATAGACATCCTTTTAAAAAGAGTTTTCTGCACTTATATTTTTTTTTAAAAATCTGCATATACCTTATTAAAGAAAAATACATTTTTCATTCAAGATATTCACCTCTTACTTGTCTTAATTTTAAAACATGAAAATTTAAGACATAGTTTGTTCCTCTTTTAAATTATTTATAAATTACCATAAAATACAAACTAAAATCAGCAAGCATAATTTATTTTAAACATACTCATAGTCATTCTTAACCATTTTAACAAATTAACCTAACATGCTTCTATACCTTTAAACACCTCAACATCATATTTAAACATGTAAAACTAACAATAACAATATCAAACAACCCTAAACATATAGGTATGGCCTTTTCTTATCAATACAAAAAGAAAAACCCAAAATTTAAAAACTATCATGCTTCCTAGAACCTTACAATTTGCAATTATCATGTTTCATGTCATAAAAAATTAACTTTCCTTTTACAAGGGTGGCTGAAATCACATTCTTGAGAGACAATCAAAATACAATTTTAAATAACCTTAATAATGTTTCTACCCACAGTCATTTAAATAGCATAGATTACACAAAGTGGTAAAACATGAAATTAGCTCTCAAGGTTGAACCCTACGCCACTAAGGCATTACAATTTCAATTGAATTTAACATAGCATGCTTTTCCTATGTTTGACTCAAAACAACTCACATGGAATCATGGATTCAACAAAAATTATATCATACTCCTATATACATCAAGAGAGTAAATAACAAAAAGGAAAAAAAATGACCATAGACCAAATTCCTGTCTCTTGGCCGAAACCTCATGATCATATAACACAAATATACTCTTGAACAGATATCCCATCAAAATCATGGATTCATTAACCAAGACAAGAGTATCAACAACAGATATCCATAATATGAAAACAACTATTACAAATTAACATGCTTTTTCCATGAAGACAACTCAAATCAAAAGAACACACCAACAACATCAAGCAAAATATAAAGGCACTAGAATCTCCATTGCCTCCTTAGTAGTGATCAAAGATACACAAGATTTGATCAACCCTTTGGCACCTCAAGACCTAGGTTCAATCAAAACCCAAAGAAAATATTCTAATGCTTAGAACTTAAGATGAATAGAATAGATGAAAAGAAAGAAAAGAACACTACAATACAATACTCTAGGGTTCGAAATTCCACTCTTATTCTCCTTCTCCTTCTTTCTCTCTTTCTTTCCACCTCTTCCTTCTCTATGCACACGGCAGCCACCACACAATTGTTCAAGCTTCTCCTTGTTTCCCATTCTTAACCTAGTCGAGCCCCTTTAATTCACTTGCCCAAAATTAAGGCCTCAATCCTTCTCTTAATTGCATCTCCCCAATTCAAGTCATGGAGCACAAAAAGGGAAACCAAATCCCTTGCCTTGACCGACCATCCATCACTCCCCCCCCCCCCCCCCCTCTCTCTCTCTATGTTTCGGCTATGTGTGGCCTTTTTACACTAACCTCTTCATAATTGTAATGACCCACTAATCTAGACTATTTGGACCATTAACGAAACTATACATAAAACTTACATTTTTACGAAAATACCATAATTTATTGAGTAACTTGCAAAATAAGAGTTTTTTTTACAAAGAAACAGAATACTAAGGAGGATTATGGGATCCCATTGTTTTTAAAACAAAAGATGATTTAAAAATAAAAGACATTACATATTTGGTGCGGAAAATACACATAAAATCATAAAAATTAAAAGGAGACTACATCCTCGAATCGAATAACGCTCGGCCCCTTGACTCCATCCATCATCGATACACATCCTCCAAGCGTCACGAATCTTTCCACCACTAAAGCTTATTTCCTGCACATAAACAGAAAGGAATGAGCCTAATGCCCAGCAAGGAAAAATCTAACACATAGTCATAAACATAAACATAATTTCATAATAACGTAAAGACATATCATAACACATAATTCACTTATTATAATGGCCATTATTACTTGGGGTCCCATAGACTAAACAAGCTTATGCCCATGAGATTAGTGGGGTCCTACCAGCTAAATAGGCTTATGCCCACAATCTTTTTGGGGTCTTGTTAGTCAAATAGGGCATATGCCCAAGCCTACAACATACACATCAATAACATATTCATAACATATGAAAACATAACACATAAAATAGCATAAACATAAACATATAGATTCTAGCCTATTTTCCTTACCAAAGTTACCGGGATAAAATGGACTGAGTTGGGACTTTTTGGAACACTCCTAAAACCATAATGAACAAGAGTGAGTCTAAAGAAAGGAGATGAAATGAAAGAGAATAGGAAGACTAAACCATTAAAAGAAAATATGCTTACCACAACTTAAGTGCTTAAGAACTTGGATTCCCTAACCAAAATAAGAATGAGGTTAGGAAATTGAGTAGAAGACTAAGAGAAAGGAAACATAATACAGAAAGGAACTAGAGTTTTGGTTACCTCAAAGATTTGCAAGATCAATCTAACCTCCACCGAAATACTATAGAACTCACTTCCCAAAGTGTTTGATAAGCTTATGATGTTTAAGCTTATAGTTTTTCCCCAAACCAGGTGTTTACACTCTCACACTCACTTAACACTAGCAGCTTCTGAACTTAGAGCAAATGGTGAATAATGGCTGGGTACTAGGTCCTATTTATAGAGTTTGGGAATGAAAGTATCTTGATTTTACTTGAATAAAAATAATGGCTTTTTAGGTGAAAATCATTTGAATAATCGTTCAGCAGAGGCTGAAGACTCGTTCAGAAGATGCTGGACTTATGGAGGAGTTTGAATGGCTGAAAGGAAAAGAATTCAAAAGTATTTGAAAACATGTTGGAGGAGGCGATATATCGCCCCCTATAGGCGATATATCGCCTGGACCATTGTTCCCGAGGCGACCGTGCATCGATTCGTGTTTTCCGTATCTACGTGCTGCGATATATCGCCCCCTATAGCTGTGATATATCGGCACATGCTGAATATTTAAACACGAATTTACACATTTTTAGCTAAGTTTGAATGGAGTAAACAGCCTTGACTAAGCCTTTAACGTACTCAAAGCTGCTGACTGACCTTATAACATTCAAACTTTACCCTTATTTAATTTAATCCTCAAAAATACTTAATCCTTAATTACCATTCATAACATGTGCTTAAAATCCTATTGGTTGATGTCTAAACCTTATAATATAATAAATATAACCCTTAATATCAGTCACATTAATCAAATCTTAGGTTATACTTAATATTCTTAAACTATAGGTTAAACTTAGAAAATCTATAAGTACTACTATGAGTGTCCAAATAATTCCCGGTCTGAACCAAAAATCCATAGTAACAAAGATAACACTAAACATACTATAATACTACTAAACAATTAGCTAAGTAAAGTTCTTGGACTCTACAATAATTCTACCTTCCATACTTAGCACAAGTCAATCAAATCAAAAGACTTACCTTCTTTGTCTATTTTCTTGATTTAATTTAAAAAATATTTGGAAAAGAAATTCCCTCTATTTCCTTCTCTCCCACAAGCCAATCTCCTTCCCTATTTCTTTCATTTTCTTTTTCTTTTAATTACTTAAATAAATAAAAAATAATGCATGAGAAAAACTATTGCATGCTCACCTTACAACCATGCACATACACATACACACAAGTGCTCAAGTGCATCTCTACTAACCATGCACCTTAGTGAACCCAGCCAAAACTCAAGAAAGCTCTTAAAATAGATTAATTAAATAAACCAAATAACAAAATTAAATCCACATAATTTCTACCAAACAATTCAAACAATAAAAAAAATTATTTTCTAAGCATAAAATTAAATAAAAAAAAATTGGTGCGCTACAAAAAACACACTTACATAGATTAGAGCACTTGTGATGACATGCTCATCTTTAGAACACTATGATGAATATGAGAGAAGACTTTATAAATCCTTAGATGCATTTGTAGATAGTATTCCCAAAGTATACTTTTGAGGGAGGAAATGGCTTTTAGGACAAATGTTTTGAACCTTGTTTGTCTTGTGTTACTCTTGAGATCTTTATCTTCTGCCTTCTACTCTTATGATAATTGTCATAAGTTATGTAATCTATTCCTATCTTTTTCCATCACTTATGTAATATCATTTGTTAATATTGTATATATTTTGTGTCATTTTGATTGTAATCATCTCCTTTGTTAATATATTCCCCAGCAGAGATTACCTTTCGTAGCCTATCAAGTTTCCTTGTCAAGGGATGTAAATGGGGCAGATCTGATCCGCCCCGGTAGTGATCCGACCCGATCCGAATACACTTCCGACCCGACCCGATCCAATCCGATAGGTGTTTGGAGCGGATCAGATCGGATCCGACCCGGTCCATCCGGGTCGGGTCAGACCCGATCCGACAAGCTTTTTTTTTTTTTTTTTTTTTTAAATCACACCATAGCACTATTAAAAAAAATACTAAAGTATAAATGAAAGTTTTTTTAAAAAAAACAAAGTTTTAATGAAGTATATTATATCATTAAAAACAAAGGCATTATATCATTAATTATATTAAGAATTCACCAACACATACTAATAATAAAGTACATTAACTACATTAAATCAATTATAAAACTTTGATATTCTACCCTAATCTTTAAGATCTATTATGTATGGGTCCTGCAAAGAAAAGGAACAAAAATATTAATAATAGAATTTTAATAATTTATTTGATTTATTTTAAAAACTAAAATAATTACCATAGTTGGATCTATGTCATTATCTTCATCATTAATGGTGACTAGTTTAGTCGCTCCTGCAGAAAAAAAATATCAAACATTAACTATCAAAATTTCAAAACAAAATATAAGTATAAATACCTTGTTTGTCTTTCACCAACCAACTTTGAATACAGACCAAATTGTTATATATATAAAACAAAAGATAAGTATAAATACCTTGTTTGTCTTTCACCAACCAACTTTGAGTACAATTATCTACAGTCACTGTACTAATCTTGTGTTCAATATTCCATTCAGACATGCAAGAACTTAGAGTTTCTGTAAGTGTTGGAGCATCATGTGGGCATGGCACATATCTAAAGCTTATAATCTGACTATGCAACTTCCAAGAGTCATCAATAAAGTGAGTTGTCACAGCCATATATCCCCTCTTTTGATGATTGGTCGTCCACATATCAGTGGTTAAGGCTATTCTACTTTTATTTTTCTCCAAAACTTCTCGAAATTTTTCTTTCTCAATCTTATATATTTTCAAAATGTCAGACCTAATTGTATTCCTTGACACCATTTGAAACATAGGTGAAATAGTATTCGAATAGTCTATAAAACCACTATACTCTACCATCGACAAAGGGTACTCATGTAGAATGATCATTTCAGCCAACTTTTTTCTTCCTAGTTCAGGATCAAGATTGAAGGTAACTGAGGGGCTTGCGGTTGGATTCTTGGCAAGTTGTTTCTGTCTTACTGGACATCTTTCCATGTGAAGAAGTAAGTGTTTAGTCCCCTTACTACTCTCTCCCACTAATTTCCTCCCACAGTGATTGCAAACTGCTTTTAGTTTACCATCAATCTTTTGCAATGTAAAATGATCCCATGCAGGAGATGTTTTCTTTCGTTTTATACCTCTACTCTCATTCACATCACTTCTATTATCAAGAGATTGCACTTCTTGTATATTTGTTGAAGGAACAAAATCAACATCATCCACACAATTAGACTCGGTAACATCTTGGGTTGACATACTTATAGTTTGATTTAACCTACATTGCATCCACATTATAAAATATATCAAAATAATGATGCATTAAAAACTTTTAAAAAATGATAACTAGATCTATAAAACATCGAGCAACATTTCCCCTATTTTATTGACCTAACCATATGTCAATATCAATTAAAACAATCAAACAACACACAAGTTTTCAACCTTATGTTACCACAACACACAAATTTCTCAGAACCTACTTCACTAAGACACACAAGTTCTCAACCTTCCGTTATCACCGCAGGACACAAAAATCTCAGAACCTACTTCACTATGGATGAATATGTAAGATATTCAAACTCTTCTAACTTTTATAAAATATTAACTAAGAAAATTAAACTTCCATAATACACAATAATAAACACATATATATACACAATAATAAATCAGTAATTCCATGCATTCAGCCCAATGCCCATTTTCTTTGTATGCGTACTTTTTGCTTGGTTTTAAATTGAGGTTTTCATTAAATATTTGTTGCAAAACTTGCTCCAAGTAACTGTGTTAAATTGTTCAGTTTTATTTTTATTATTAATCAATAGATTTTTCAAGTCCTTAATTATTATACGAAATCATCCAAGCATAATTATAACCTAGAATTATCAAATATTATTAGTTATCTTAGAAGACCCTCCCCACTATTTACATGACTTTTTTATTAGTCAATAGTATATATATTTATGCTGATCCTATTGTATTAATTAGATCCACTTGGACGATTAATCACTGTGCTGGTGGCCCTATCATCACATACACAAAAATCTTATCACACTTTGCACATCACAGAACTAAATGTGTAAATTTAAGTACATTAACTGCTTTTATCAAGCCCTTTATTATCATGATCATAAGATCATACATATATATCTGGTGATAGTAGTAGATAAAAAAGGGTTAATTATTGATGAGATGTGCATCAATGGATTTGTAGATAGCAAAAGCTATGTCTGCATACATAGTTGGGGGATGAACATCTTCATTCTGCTTCTCATATTCTATAATACTATAAATAGGCAGAGTCTTATTGAGCATTGTAACACTAAGTGTAGAGAGTTGCTCTTATATGTTGTAAAAGTTGTAGGCAATCTTTGTGTGAAACCATGATAATTCCTAGTTCAAAACTACTTGGATTATCATTACATCTTCATTATTATATTATCATTACATATTTTTGCATGTTTGAGCATTTTATTTAAATTTCATCAAATATATAAAGTTTTATTAAATTTCAAGCATGGTCAATTTCGTTGTTAGAGAACAACAACCAACAAGTTTGGCTACCCAAAAACATAGAAGGTAACTTAATTATTAGAGATTAAAATCAGGTAATAAGAGAAAAGATTACTCATGGCAACAACTACTCAAACAGGTAACTTAATGGAAGCACTGAAATACCCATGAAGGTAGAGATCATGAAACACAAGTCCAGAGTCAGACCCTGAAAAAATACAGACCCACCAAGCCATTTTCACACCTCGGTAAAGAAAACCAAATCAGATACTTAAAATAAACTACATGGAAAAAAAAAATACAGACCTCATTATGGTCTCCTTTCTTGTACCTGGGTTATCAATCCATGGCTATGAAATTGATAAATCCCCAAATAAGAAAACCTAGGAGAGAGAGAGAGAGAGAGCCCACGAGAGAGAAGATGAGAGAGAAACCACGAGAAAAAGAGAGAGAACCCAGGTGAGAGAGAGAACTTGCGAGTCAGAGGTTGATTTCTGAACTGAAGAAGATGAAGAAGTGAAGGGTATTTGCTTTTGTTTGTTTACGTTATTGAAGAAGATGAGAGAACCAACCCAATAGTCAATAAACGTTTTTTTTCTTTTAAAAAGCTACCGGGGCGGGTCACGACCCGCCCCGTAATAATTACTATCGGATCGGATCGGGGCAGCGACCCACCCCACATTTCGACTCGCTTAATCCGGATCAGAATCTTCCCGTCGGATCGGAGCTCCGACCCGCCCCGTTCAACCGGATCATTTTGACATTCCTCTTTTATTAAAAATCAATGATCTTTCTATCCTTATGAAAGCTCACACCTTAGTCTTCCAAGTCGTTCCTCTAACATAAGATTCACAGGTTGGTTTTAAGCTCTCTAGATGTTCTCATTACATGAGATCTAGAGAGGTTTGAGAAGAGAGAGGGCTATGGAGACTTCTAGAATTTTAGGTATAGAAAATTCTATCGTTTCTTTTCTTTGAGAGAGTCTAATAACCTAGAAACAACTGACTTAGAAAAAAATCGCTTCTTTTCAGGTTTATAAAGATAATTAAAACTATTTTAATATTCTTTACTTAATTAAATTAAAACTAATCAGTTATAACAAATTAATTATTTAATTTTAATCATATTTAAAAAAATAAAATTAAATAATTAAATAAACAAATTAATTCAAAATTTAAAATTCAAATCCCAGGGATGTGGCACAGACATGTGTGGCACCACTCATTGTCTGATATAGTGAGTGGCATGTGCCACATTATGTTATCCCCGATTTTCTAATTTGTTTGTTTGATTAATTATTAGACAACATATTTGTTCCAAAAACAAATATTAGTTAATTCAAAATTAACCTTATCTGAAAAACTATCAATTTTAAATAATTATCTTATAATAAGATAATAATTAAACTCTCCCAAAATATTAGTCCAAACATGATTAATATTTATTTGAACTAATATAAGTTTTTCAAATAAAAATTAATTAATTAATTCACAATTAATCAATTGCCCATAATTATTTCCTCGCCATGGAAAATTAATTCCTTTGCAATTTAGTCATTTTCTCTATTAATCTTCCTTGTGAATCGTTACCCTTGACAGTGTATAGAGACGACCCAAGGACCATGGACCTATAATACGAAGTTCCAATAAAGTAATTTATTAATTAATCTCTTTAATTCAATAATCTTATTTATTGATTCCATGATTACTCTGCTATAAATATGGAATTTCACTCTAAGTATTTATAGAATTGTATTTACAGAGTTTTCTCTTGTAGTCCATTGATGTAATCAATAAATGTAGTTCTGTCCTCCATTTATTAGTTCGCAAATTAGAGCTGGTCAAATAATCACTTTACCCTTCTAATTACCTCTTATTCCTTAAGTACCATTAATTCACTAGCGAATAATTAATCTATAATCATTTTATAGATTTGAGCTCATTAACTATTCAGTTCCAATATTAACCCTTAAGGTAACCAATATTTGATCCATTAGGAAAGCATGAGCTCCATTATTGTAAAATCATGTTCCCAGTCATTCATGATATTGAATCTCCAAAACAAAAGTCAATAGCCTAATTATGTTCAAGAGACCTTAACAAATGAATCAAAAGATTCAATAAACATAAACAAGAGTTCATGATTACTTAGGAGTTAGACTGATCTACAAGTGATCATTGTTAATGCGATTTTTCGCCAATAGTGGATTAAGAAATTTGATAACAAAGAGATTAGTGTTTTTTTCTAAACCGTAATTGACTAAATGAACAAATTCTCACACTCACAAATTTATGTGGTTCAGTGGTTAAAAGCCCACCTAGTCCACGAGACAATATTATTAATCTCTTACAATTTCTGCAGAGTTTCTGTATCGTGGAAAGTCATCCCTTTTTCCTGTCCATTATCCCTGATATTTATAGTGGATATTCCTAGATAGGTTTGGGTAATCACGTGCATATATATAGTAAACAATTAATCAATATAATTTCCCATCTACATAGGGATACGATAGCCTATATGAATTACACCCGATATCTCAGGCAATAAATAGGTAATACAACTTGGGCATTAATGAATGTATAAGGAACCTCCAAGTCTTTCGGGATCCTTCACTGTGCGTCATGACCAGGTTTTCACAAGCTGGACATCTTCCTCGAGCTGGAAATCAAAGAGTGAATGAACTTTAGTTCGGACCAAGTTCGGAGTATCCAGAAGGCGATCTAGCCATCACATGTCTTGAACTAGGTTATTGTCCTGAGAGGCGATCTAGAGATTATCTGCTTATCATGCTACCAAGTCTTAACTCGAGCTGCTCATATCAGAATTAGACAGATGTCCTACTCGCATGCTTTCTCCATGTGTTTATCTGCTAGCTGTACCCCCTAGCTGAATGATTGAATCCACGCTTATTTTGGTGTACAACATTTTCCCCCATGCTCTTGCTCGTGCATGACGTCACCTCTGACACACACAGTAGGGGCTTATAGGCTTCTGTTGTGTGAAATCGTGCCCATCCACTGCTTGAGTGTTAGCACATGACTGTCTATTATAGGCACTTGTTTGGGTTTTGAGGATTGTGACTACTGTCCTGTCAACTTTTTGTCGCCACAAGGGTCATTTAATCTCATACTTTCGATCTCGAGCTTGCCCGATCGAATGGACCAAATTAATTACCGAAGTTTGTGTATAAATAGGAAATTCAGGCTTGAACTTCACCCCCTTCAAAAACTTCCCCTTTCTTCTCAGACCTCTTACAAAAACCTTCATTATCCTCCCATTATTCAAAATCTCTCAAGCTCCCACATTTGGAACCATCAGCATCCCTGTCAAGTAAACATACAAAATGTAAGTATCTCTTCATCTAGTTTAAATAATTCATTCTTTATTTTTCAATAAGTTCCTTTTACTTCAAAGTTTTTCTAGTACCGTCCCATATTTTAACCATGTCCGAGTTCAATAAGGGTTTTCTTAGGCTAAAAGAACGATACTACGTTCATTTAGAAATAAGGTGTGTGAAAAATGGGCAATTTTCTGGGCTTTGAAAGGATGTAATTGCTGATGAATCGATTAGGTTACTTATTTGGGCGTAGAAGTTGAGGGGATTTTAGGTTCAATTCTGGGTTGCTTAAGGGTCACGATTTCTTGAGTGGTTTTACATTAAACCGCTTTCAAAAGGGTACTAGGTCTGACACGCGAATCTCGAAGTATCAAGGAATTCCCCCAGTCTATAGTGCATGGCAACACGTGTTGGTGCTAGGATACCTCTTAGCTCGCGTATATTCTAGGCTAAATAAATCGAATTCATACCCCAGGGTCATTGGACATTTTTCGCCATAGCTAGACTTTATTTTAGGTTGCCACTAACAGGCCGCTTTGTCGTCAGGCAAGCTTGATCATGGCCCATCAAAAGAAAACCATTGCGAGCTCCTCTTCTCAAAGTAAGAGCAAGGGAAAGCAGGTTGCGCCGACACCCCCTTTCCCCACTTTGGCGCAGTAGTGGACAGGGAGATCATAGTAGACCCCGATGCCTTTTTTGAGGCCGAGCATATCGTGTCTTGAATAATGACTCAAGGCAAGGTGAACAAGAAGTTTGTAACGTCCCAAATCGCTAAAAAGGCTTAGTGCCTTGATTAGTGTGTCAGGAGGGAATAATTGGAACTATGTGTGAAATTAATTGAGTATATGTATGATTATCTGGCATACATGATTTATATGATGAAATGAATATATGTGCATGTTTATGTGTGTTAAATATGCATGTGAGCCCATTCTAGTTAATAAGGGCATATTTGTAATTTTGATCCGTTGATGGTATAAATGTGATTTTGTGTGCTATATGACCGAGACTACATTATTATGTGGATATATTTGCAATATTCGGCTTGAAGCGATCCTAGTAAGCAAAATAGTGGAATAGTCACAATGAGGTCAAATACCCGGCTCAGGGTGAGCCTAGGAGTATTTTGGGGAAAGTTAGTGCGTATTCAGGATTTATTGGGAAACGAGTAGCTATTTGGTGATTATTCGGGCACATCAGGATTAATTGGGAATTTATAGGACTACTTGAGGATTAGCGGGAATGTGGCAAATGGCGGATTTGCCCTTAGGGGCATTTGACGAGTAAGGGTCTAGCAAGGGGTAGCTTGGTCATTTACCTAGATGGAGTGACTTAGTCACTTGGAACCTTTCAGAACAAAGGAGAAAACACCAAAACACTATCTCAGTTACTCTCCCACACTCCCTCTCTCGATTTTCTCTCTCTCTCTTAAAGTTTTGGACAAACCTTAGGATTTTGAGGAGGAAGCCTTGACAATTAAGGCTGTGAATTGGGGATTGAAGCAAGGATTGAATTGGAACAGCTTAGGGAATCAAAATTCTCAATTGAGGTAAGGTTTTTGCTCTTTGTTTTGGTGGATTTCTGCTGTGATTTTAGTTAAGGTTAAGTTTTAACTAATGGTTGGGTTTTGATTTGGGTTAAGGTTTTGGCTTGGATTATTGGGTTGCTTGTGTTGTTTATCATATGTTTTTGAGAGTCCTAGAATCAATTATTGATATAGTGCATGTTTAGGATAGATTTTGGTGATTTTGGTTCGAGGAAAATGCAAAACAAGTGCTGGAAAACCTGGGTTCGCGGGGTCGCATGAACTCAGTGGCCTAAGGGGGTTCGCTGAACCGCCTTAGCCGCAGTATTGGGTAGGTCGCACTGCATCGCATGTCTAGGAAATGGACTTGGAGGCTCTCTGACTTGTAGAGGGTCGCGGTGCCATTGAGGAAGGTTGCGACTCAGAAATAGAATTTTAGCCAATTAGGGTTTTTAAGCTTAGGAATTCAAACCTAAGGGCTCAGGAAGGATTCTACTACCCAACTTAGTAGAATTCAAGGTCCTGGAGGCTAGTATGTTATTTCGAAGCTTTTTGTTGTTTTAGGTTTTGATGGTCATCCATTCTTGTGTTGTGACTAGGTTATACCGCTAAGGCTTGGGATTAGGGATTGTGCTCAGGACTTGAGGCAAGAAAAATGCACCTAGGTTGTGATCGAGGCTCTGACCCCTGTTAAAAAATATGACTATGATTATATATAGGCTTATGATTATATCTGTATTTGAGAATATCTGGTTAGACATGTTTGTTTATGCTGCAACTGGTTGCGTGTTATGCAATCTATTTATTTGATTATAGTTGATATGAAAGTCCGGCCTAAGGGAGTCGGGGCTGACGTTAAGCATGCGGAACGCAACTTGGCCTAAGCGTGCCAGGGTCAGCTATATGACCAGAGGACTCAGACTAAGGGTGTCAGTCTTGAACGTGGCTAAAATAAGCATAAGTGTCGTTTGCACTTAATTAACTGTATTGAAGGTTGAGATTGAATTATGTGTTGGATTGACCTGATTATTACTGCCTAGCTTATTGGTTATGTCCTGTTATTATTTGAGTTGAACGATTTGAGATTACTGTTATATACTATTGTCCATTTGTGTTTGTAATTTAAGTTTTCTTGCTGAGCCTTGGCTCACGGGTGCTATGTGGTGCAGGTAAGGGAAAGGGAAAGCTGGACCAGCCGTGAGTTGGAGACCTTTAAGGGTGGCATGTACATTTGTAGCTGCTCGACCACCATGACTGAGGGATCAATAGGGATTAGAGCCAACTTAATTTTTGCCGCTTAGACCGGCTTACCTTGTAATTATTTTGAAGTTCTATATGCCTTGTAAACACTTATTTTTATGGGATCCCATGTTCAAACTCACACTTTTTAATGAAGACAACTATTCTTATGATCAAACTCTTTTAACCGTAATCCGTTAATTATTCTTAGTAACATGTTTATATCCAAATGACTTGAATAGCAAGTCCAACACTATTAAAAATACAAAGTGTAATGGTCTTGGCTATCCAGGGTGTTACAATTTTGCTAAGCCACAAAACTGAGATGGGACCCAATAGCCTTGTTGTAGGACCTCCGCTGGAAGGAGAGTGGAGCCGTGCCCCACTTCAGGATGATTTCGGGGCCTGGAGTGATGAGCACCTAAAAGCAGGTGCTTTTCTCCTGCTGGACCAGTACTTCGTAGACTTTTTAAACTACGTTGAACTGGCTGCATTCTAGCTCCCCCCATATCGGCTTTTGGCGGGGCTGAAATATTTGTTTTTGAAGCACGAGTGGGAGGTCCCCACCCAACCAACATCATGTATTTCTTCTGCCTCAAGGCCAACCCTGAGCAGAAGGGGCGAGGTGATGGTTTTTACTACCTCACTTGATTCCCCAGCACGACCTCCATCACCGACCTCCCTAGTCACCCAAATGACTATAAAAGATCAATTCTTTATGTCAAATGGGTTCAAGAACTGCACTCACCGGTACTTCAATCTTCCTCATAAGTTTCCTAACTTTTTGAATTTCATACGTGAATACCATTTTTATTGAGTTTAACCCTCCTAACTGAGTTGTTTTTTTGTGCAACTATATACAAGAGGACAAAGCGAACTGAGACCCTCGGAGGTCAGTACGAGACACTGTCTCGTATCAGGAGTTCCGTATGGTAGTGAATGATGCTACCATGGTGGGTTGTAATCTAATATACAAAGATAAAATGTTGGCCATCAGAGCCCGAGGTCCTCCCCCCAAGCTCTCTCCTCCTTAAGAAGTTATCCTCGCCGTTGAAGACACCGAGGAGGAAGAAGAGGTGGTGTCGTATGTGCACAAGAGAAGAGCTCTTGAAGATGTTCAACATCCTGACCTAGACCGTACTGAGTCGGGGGCAATAACTGGCTTTTCCAGCCAAGGTAACTTTATAGAGAATTAGACTAGGCTGCTGCCAGTTTTAGGCTAGTCTGATTCAACCCACGACAACTCATGAGTCGACATCTAGTTTACCCAGACCTGAACGTGACCCTTCAACAATGTGTGGATCACTTGGTGGTTCGTTATGACCATAGTTATCCCCGATGCACCATAGTGGTAGACAATACCCTCCACTTTAGATCCACCATTTTTTAGGAGTATGGTATGAATTGTACGACGTGGCCTTCCTTACATCGAGGTGTCCAGGTTTTAGGAAGACCGTAGATGAGTCCAGCTTGAGGAAGAGCCCAAACCCCGTAGGACCCAAGACATAATAATATTAGAGTCTCCCCTCCCCCGATAATTCATGAGTTAGAGGTTTTACCCAGTCTGGTTCGTAACCCTGAGCCGATCATAGTAGTTTCCTCCTCTAGCTTGAAGGGTAGAGTTCTTACTCTATTCTTTTTCTTGCATTACTTTGACTAAACTTTTTTTGTATCTGAATCTTCTGCTCGTTCCTTTGCAAGCGAGGATATGGACCTAAAGGGCACCTTCAATTTTGGCAGGGCCGGAGCTAGACCCGTGATCAAGAAGGCAAGAGTACCAAAGAAAGTTTCCTCCAAGTCCATAGCTTCCACGAAATCTACTGTAAAAGATAAAGGTGCCAGCTCCACCCAGAAGCAACATCAGCAAACCAAGCCCCCAGTGCTAGTAACGGCCGCTATCATTCTTGAGGTTCCTCCTCTTTTTCGTCAACATGCATCTACTCCGGTCCCTCAAGTTATTCAGGGAAAAGTCCCCTCCATTCAGATCCCAAAAAAACCACTCGAGCTGGCAAGGATCCAAGAAGCATTCCGCGGGACTGTATATGAGATGGCGAACCATAAGGTGGGCCACACATATAGAGCCAATGTTAAGAACCTAAGGGATATGGAGGAGCATTCTGCTGAAGATGTTCTAGAGTACGCCATGGGAATGAACCTAACTATGGGCCACCTTCATTCCCCCTATAGTACTTCTTTTTATTTTATTTTTTCGTGAACTAACCTTGACCTACATTTTCCATTTGTAGTCTATCTTGGCTCAACCCCACAGCATCGCCCGGTTCCGAGGTAGGAAAGAGGAGCTCAAAGTCACCCTGGCTGCACCCCAGGAGAAAGAGAGGACGACTAAGGCTGCCCTGACCACTTCCCAGGAGAATGAACGGATCGCTAAGAACCAGGTGGTGGAGGTGAGCCAGCGACGTGATCAGCTGCAGGCTAAGGTTGACAACCTCAATAAGAAGCTCGAAGAGGTTGATGCGTTGAAGGACAAACTATCCAAGGTCAAGGTCAAGGCCAAAGCTAAGGAGGAGATCGTAGACTCAATGAACGCCCTGGAGGAGATGCTCTACCGGTGTTGGGTTTACAATCAAGAAGGGGATTTCTCCTTTATGGCGCCAAAACTCTGGGGACCTTATCTTGCCAAATTTCATAGTCGACTCTCACAAGAGCCTTTTGAGATCGTGGATGTTACTGAAGCTGCTGAAGGGGACGACGAGGAGGTGTCATCACACGTGTAAGTTGACAGAGCTTAGTGATATTTTTTATTCCATTTACTTTTTTTTTCTGTAATTTAGTTCCTGCAAACTGAAACAATCACCTTCGGGCTTAGATCGAGGTATTTCTCCTTTAGATAATCATATACTTTTTAGTACATATTTGTTATTTTTGTGATCTATTTTTGTTCCCCTTAATATTTTATTTTCTCATGCTTATGAATTTTGAATTCTTGCACACTCGAAGTCGTTGTGGTTGTCTTTATATCAGGATAGGTTTTTGATGGATCGACTAAACAATTTTAGTCGATTTCCTAGTTTTACCCAAGAATTTGTCTGCCTAATAGCATTATGTCTATTAGGAATCAGGCCTCAGACCTAGTTATGTCTAGGAGTTTTATCCACTCAATAGTATGGTACCTGTTAAAAATCAGGCCTCAGACCTGGTTACATCCAGGGTTTCCTATTTGTTTTCTAGATTTTGTTTTGTCTTAGAAATTTCCCAACTTAGTTTGTGTTAGGAATTATTTTGAAAATCTGGGCTTTAAAAAGCCGTTAATAATCAATTTTTCCAAATTCTAAGTTTCAATTTTTATCTGAATATGATAAACACTTTTAAATTCTCTTCGGTTATGTGCCCCCAAGTGACCAGAACTTATTCACATTCTAGGTCGCTTTTTCAAAATGAGCACATGATTCTATACAAGAACAAGATGAAAATATTGGATCTACATAAAAATCCAATGTTATTTAGATGAAGTGACTTTTATAAATAAGCCTTACATGGAATTGTACCAAAAAACTTAAAGAAAAAGTAGCTATGCCAACTATCACTAATAGTATTTTTTAAGGTGCAAGGCATTCCATGTCTGTTGAACTATCTATCCATTTAATCAAGCTAGTTTAAAGGTCTCTTCTCGTAGGATTTCCACGATCTGGTATGGCACTTCACATTTTGGTCCTAAAACACCGTCCTTGATATCTTTATTTGCCAAAAACACCCTTCGAAGCACTAAATCACCGAGTTTAATTCTATGACCTTTCACCTTTGAGTTGAAGTAACGAGTGATTCTATGCTTATATTGGGCGAGCTATAATTGCGACTCTTCTTGTTTTTCCTCGATCAGATCCAGGGATGCGCTGAGTAGCTCGTGGTTTCAATCTTGGACAAAGGCTTTTTTTCTATGTGATGTTACTAGTGCCTCAATCGAGAGCATAACCTCACTTTCGAAAGTCAGAGAGAAGGGAGTGTGCCCTGTGGAGGTGCAATGTGAGATTCTATAGGCTCAAAGTACCTATGGAAGCTGCTTGGACCACAATCCCTTGGCTTCATCTAATTGTTTCTTTAAGCTCGCCTTTAGGGTTTTATTTACAGCCTCCACCCGCCCATTAGCTTGTTGGTACGCTACTGATGAGAAACTCTTAGTTATGTCGTATTTCTCACAAAAGTCAGTGAAGAGATCACTATCGAACTAAGTTCCGTTGTCAGACATGGTCTTCTTTGGGAGCCCATAATGACATATGATGTTATTCACAACGAAATCCAGGACTCTCTTCAAGGTTGTAGTCGCCAGGGGCTCGGCCTCAACCCGCTTTGTAAAGTAATCGATGGCGACAACTGCATAGCGAACTTCTCCCTTTCCTGTGGGAAATGACCTAATTAAGTCGATTCCCCATAATGCGAATGGCCATGGGGATGAGATCATGGTTAGCTTGATAGGTGCTGCCTGGGAAATTATGAAAAACCGCTGACACTTGTTGCATTTTTGTACGTATGAGGTCGAATCCTTTTCATCATAGGCCAAAAATAGCCCCGTCTCAATATCTTTAGAGCCATGTTTTGCCTCCCAGCATGGTCTTTGCAGAAGCCTTCGTGTATCTTCTACAAGATAGTCTGCGCTTCCTCAGACAGAACACACCGTAGGAGAGGCAGCGAATGCCCTCGTTGATATAGAGTCCCTTCAACCATAACATACCGCAGAGCTTGATATAGCAATTTTCTTGCATCCTATCGATTTCCTGGTAGCTTACTGGTTGCAAGGTACTCCACTATGGGGGTCATCTAGGTCGGTTTTATGTTAATCATTCTGACCTCAAACGATTATGCTACTGTGATCAGTTGTTCCAAGAACTCCACCAGGACTACATTCAGTGTGTCCACCTCTTTGGTGGTGGCAAGTCGAGCTAAAGCACCTGTGTTGGAATTCTATTCACGGGGTAATTGTTCAACAGTGCAGAATTTAAATTCAAACAACTCACCCTTAACCTTAGCTAATTAAGCTGCCATTTTAATACCTAAAGCTTGATACTCCCCCAATATTTAATTAACTATAAGCTAGGAATCCCTATAACATTGGATTTTCCATTAGTTCTTTCGCCACCCTTATTCCCGCCAATAGAACTTCGTACTCTGCCTCATTGTTGGATGGTTCGAACTTGAACCTGAGAGCTGTATGAAATCAATGCCCCTTAGGTGAGATCAGAATTATCCCAACTATTGACTGTTCTTGTTAGAGGATCCATCAACAAAGATCTTCCACAACTCTTGCACTGGTTCTCTCATTGGCTCGTCGTGAAAGCTTGTGCATTCGGCTACAATGTCAGCGAGTGCTTGACTCTTGATCGCTGTGCGTGACATTTACAATATCTTAAACTGGCGGAGTTTGACAACCTACTTTAGTAGATGTTCCGATGTTTCAGGATTTTGCAAGACCAGCCTTAAAGGTTGATCGGTTAAAACATGGATTGTGTGGGATTGAAAGTACGGTCTGAGCTTTCTTGATGCCACAATCAAGCAGAACACGAGTTTTTCTATTAAAGGATATCAGGACTCAACTCCCAAAAGTCTTTTACTCATGTAGTATATTGGTTTTTGTGCCTCTCCTCTTAAACTAATAGGGCGCTCACCGCATTTTCTGTCACAGCCAGACATAGGAGCAGACATTCCCCAACTGCAGGTTTTGATAGTAAAGGGGTTCATCTAGGTGAGCCTTCAGGTCACGAAATGCCTGTTTGAATTCTTCGGTTCACTCAAACTTTTTGTTTCCTCTAAGAAAGTTATAAAATGGGAGACACTTGTCAGTGGATTTTGAAGCAAAGTGGTTTAGGGCCGCCACTCTTCCGGTTAAGCTCTATACTTCTTTACACGACCTAGGTGAAGACATTTTCTAATAATGACTTGATTTTCTCTGGGTTCGCCTCTATCCCCCTTGTGTTGACTATGAAGCCCATAATTTTTCTCGATGAAAATCCAAAAGTGCACTTCTGGGGGTTTAGCTTCATGTTTTACCTCCTTAGTATGCCAAAAAACTCTTCTAGGTCAGACACATGGTTGTCGGTAGTGTTTAATTTAACGATCATATCAACAACATACACTTCCACGTTTTATTGTTTAACGAACATTTTGTTGACTAATCATTGGTATGTTTCACTGGCATTCTTTAACTTGAACAACATAACTTTGTAGCAGTATACGTTATGCTCAATCATGAAGCTGATATGCTCTTGATCTGTAGGGTTCATCACGATCTGGTTATATCCAGAATATGCATCCATGAAAGACATGAGCTCGTGACCGGCTCTTGCGTCTACCAACCGATCAATTCTAGGTAATGGGAAACAGTCGTTAGGATAGGCCGTGTTGAGATCAGAGAAGTCAATGCACATTCTCCACTTCCCATTGGATTTTGAGACCAGAACAAGGTTAGCAACTCATGTCGGATACTTTGCTTCCTTGATAAATCTACACTTAAGTAGATGAGCTACCTCTTATTCTAAAGCTTTCGGCCATTCTCTCCCCAAAAGCATTCATTTTTGAGACTTTGCAGGCACATTCCTATCCAAATTAAAAGTATGCATTATTACATTCAAACTGATTCCCACCATATCTTTGTGGGACCAGGCGAAGACATCCAGGTTATTCCTCAAGAATTTGACCAGCTCCTTTTTCCTTTCAGCCCCAAGGTTTTTCCCAACCATTACAACCCTTGAAGGTATCTTAGGGTCGATATTTATTTCCTTGAGTTCCTCCACAAATTGGAACTCAGACTTGTATTTGCCTAATCATAGATCAATGTCCTCCTGTTGGGCGACCTCGTTATTTCCTTCTTGAGGTTCATCTGCCCCATGGGTAACTTCCATCACCTGAGGCTCCTTACTTCTTTCAACTATGCCCATTGCTTGCTACCCGAGTTGTGAATTTTCCTTCATGGAAATGTTGTAGCATTCTCTAGCAGTGAGTTGGTCTCCCCTTATGGTACATATACCTGAAGCTGAGGGATACTTCATCGCTAGGTGTCGAATCAAGGTGATGGCCTCAAAAGTCATCAGTGCGGGTCACCCAAAAATTGCATTATATGTGGCCAAACGATCGATTACGACGAACTTGAGTATTTTATAAACAATTCACGTATCATCTCCTAGAGTGACCACTAGCCCGATCGTCCCTATGGCTATTGTTCCTTCACCTAAGAATTTGCACAGTGTCATTTGGGTCGCCTTAAGATTGGTTACAGAAAATCCCATATTTTCTAGGTTGGACCTGAATAGCATGTTAACCAAGCTCCCATTATCAACCCATATCCTTCGTACCCTTTGGTTGGCAAGCTGAACGGTTACCACCAACAAATCATTATGCGAGAACTGAACGTGGCTAGCGTCTTTGTAACGACCCAAAATCACTAATATGGCTTAAGGGCCTTGATTAGTGTGTCGGGAGGGCAAAATTGGTTTATGTGTGCATTTATTAACTTAATGCATGATTATATGATAAGCATGCTAGTATGCTTATATGAATGTAAATGTGATTATATGCTATATTTGTGAGAACCACATTATTATGGGTAAAACTGCTGCATGTGATTTGAGGCGATCCTAGGGAGCTAGTTGGCGGGAAAGTCACAACGGGGCTTAATACTCGACTTTGGGCAAGTCAAGGGGTATTTCAAGTATTGGATGGTTATTTTGGTTATCGGGTTATGGAAATAAATAATTGGAGATATATTTGAGGTTAGGAAGTCTAGGTGGGAATACTGGAGAATTTTACCATTTTGCCCTCGGAGATGTTTCCGGCACCCTGAGCCCCGGGATTAACTTAATTGCCTAAGAATAGACTAAGTAAAACACAGAATTCGGTGGAACATTAGGAACCGACCTTCTCTCCTTTCCTCTTTCTCTCTCAACGGAAACTATTAGAATCTAAGGGAAATTCAGCTGAAAACTCTGTGATTTGAGCTAGAGTTTTGAGGGAATAACTCAATTTTAGCTAAGGAATTCAACCAGGACTGAGGTAAGGATTGAATCACACTTTTTGTTGTTAAATTCTGTGGTTTTGATTTAGTTCTAAGAGGTTTTTGGGTTTTGAAATTGAAGACTTAATTGAAGCTAGGAACTTGGAAGTTTGCTCAGAAATAGCTTAAAGAATTGATTCTGCAATGAAGGTAAGCTCGAATTTATGATTTAATATTTAAATTCTGATGTTTTCTTGGCTAGTTTTAGTGTTCTTAAGCTTTTGGGTTTCAAAGATTGAAGTGGGATTTTGATGAGTTATTAGGCTAGGTTTTCGCTGGATTATGTTGCTGGAACTATGTTAGAAGCTCTATGATAGTTGAGTTATTGAAATAGGATGGTTTTGAGTGAGGTTTGAGAGTTAAAAATGGAGGTTTTTCTGGGTTCGAAGGGGTCGGGCCACGGCATAGTTCTTCATGAGTTGCGACCCTCTAAAGCTGATGCATGCTGAGGAAGGAGGGCAGGCCGCAGCATGGGGCTTGTAGGGTTGCGGCCCGTGTCTAGTTCTGAGCGTAGGAGGGCTCTGTTTGAGGGCCATGCCGTGACATGGGAGGCTAGAGCCGCGACCGTTAAGGGAATTTGGGATTTTAAGCATGGGAATTTAACCCACGGTGCTCGGGATCGAATTTACTATCGTGTTTGGTGGAATGCGATGTTCCGGAGACTAGAACCTTACTTAGAAGCCCTTTTACAATTATTAATGGTATCCCTTATGTTGGTTGACTAGGTATAAGCTAGGGGCTCGGGAAACGGATCGTGCTCAAGAGGCATCTCGCGTAACCAGCACATTTGGAAACTAAAGGTAAGAAAACTGCACCCGGTTGTGGATTTATAATGGGACTAAGGGTTCCCTATTTTGTATGCTTTGTGAAGGATGGTATTATTCCATGTAAATAGTAAACAAACAGCCTAAGAGTGCCAAAGTTTACACTAGCGCACAGGGCGCGGCTCGGCCACTTGTAGCTTAGGACAACTTATTATGCACTGAGCTCGGTTTAAGCGGGCTAGAGTCAGTGGGATAAACAGAGGATGCGACCTATGGTGTCGAACCTGATTACTGTGTGATTTGATTGTTATTATTGATTGGTGGATTGTTATGCGGTATAGTTGGGTGTTGATTAGCTGAATCTTTGGTTGAATCTTCATGCTTTGTGCTTATTATGGTATGTTAAGTGTATAAACATGCTTAAGGGGTTATCCAAATGTTATTGTTTCTTGTTATATAAAATGATATGTTTTCTTGCTGGGCCTTGGCTCACAGGTGCTTCGTGGTGCAGGTAAAGGCAAGGGCAAGCTTGATCAGCCCTGATTTGGAGAGCTCTTAGGGCAGAATGTACATGATCAGTTGCTCAGCCGCCACGGTTGAGAGGGAGATAGGAATAGGAGAACTAGAAATATCTGTTTTGCCCTTAGAGTGGTTAATGGTTGGTTGAACTCTGGAAATTTTGTAAACGGACTTTTGAACGCTGTTCCTTTTTGAGATCCCATGTGTAAAAATGTTTAGTTATATGAAATGTACCCTTTTGAGACCAAAACCTTTTAACCCTAGTTCATTAGTGGTTTCTGTATCACATTTTTCACTAAATGACTTGATTAGCAAGTCATGCACCTTTATAAGTACACAGTGTAGTGGTCTTGGCTATCTAGGGCGTTACAATCTTCTTCCGTGAAAATGATTGGTTGTTTCTCCAACTGTGTTGTTTTGATAACCATTGCTCTGAGATAAATTTAGTACCATTGTGGGTTTTCAACTCTTGTATATACCTTTTTTGGGCCCCATTGCGCGTGCCTGCCAAATTTGGTCCTCTGGCAATAGTAATTATATCCCCTCCTACTATTGGAGGAGGATCAACTTGGTTCCCCTGATCTGTCTGAGCTCTGGGTTGGAAGATTGGTGTTTCTGGAGCTTAATGAGCATCCTGCCTAGTTGATTGATTGGGAGCGACTCAGTTTTGAACATACTAGGCAAATGATCCAGCTCGAATGAGAGTTTTGATATTGTCTTTAAATTGTCGGGAATCATCAGTGTCATGGCCGATGTCATTGTGATATTGGAAAAATTTAGAAGGATCTCTCTTCACCCTCTGGTGCCTCAACAGTTCTGGCTTCTTCCATGGAAGGCAGTTATAGTTCATCAGGAAGATACTTTCTCGTGTATCAATCAAGTTGGTGTAAATGGCATAGATGGGCTTGAATATTTCCCTGGGCTTGTTCTTCTTTGTACCACTCTGGCAGCCCTCGCCATTCCCTTTCCTCTTGTTTTTTCCCACTTGGTTATTCTGAGTAACAAGTTGAGTTGTAGCTGCAACACCCGTCAGTGCTCCAGCGGGCTGAATAGGGACCTGGCTAGTTCCTGCGACAGCAGATCACGCTTCCTCAAAATTTATCCATTCCTGAGCTCAGGCCAAGAATTCATTTACACTTTTAACTCCTTTTTGTTGGAGTTCCTACCATAAATAACCTCTTACCGTGATTCCCGTCCTCATTTCCATGAGCTTAGAGCTATCATCAACATCTCTAGCTTATGCTACAACGTTGGTGAATTTTCTCAGATATGCTTTCAGGGACTCACCAGGTTGCTGTTTTATGTTTTCCAATGAGTCGGCCTCCACACGAGTTTCCATTGAGGCCCAAAACGCTCTCTTAAAGTTGGAAGACAATTTCTTCCACGAGGTGATCGAATGTCTTTTGTATTTATTAAACCACAGTCTTGCGGGTTCAGTCACAATTGCAGGGAACAAAATGCACCTTAGGTCAAATCCGACATTGTGGGCCATCATTAGTGTATTGAATGTCCTGAGGTGATTGGATGACTATGAGTTTCCATCAAATCCAGGCATGGTCGGCATCCTGAAGCCAACAGGATACGAACCTGTTGCAATGTTTGGAGCGAAAGGCTCAAGCTCCTCATTAGAATCATTATCATCAATTCCTTTTCAAGATAAGAGCCTCTTCATCTGCTCCTCCATCAAAGCTAGCTGCTCGAGGGTCGGATCTTTGGTCTTTAGGTTAATTGAGAGCTGATCACCAGCCCCTATCCTATTGTACGCGTTAGATGGGTTGTTTACCCTCCAAGCATGGGCTTGGTTAGGTGGGACATTCCCATTGTTGCATACGAAAGATAGATTTCCCCCGTGCTGAGTGTAACTCATATCTTCATGGCGAGCTGGATACCTTCTTTGTGAATTCAAATGATCACAAAGGTCAGGATGCAGATCATAATGAGGAATTTGTGCAGAACTAAGATGATTCCTCAGGTCTCTTTTTGAATTGCTTCCATGCTGGCGCCCCGTCTAGTAACTTCCATTAGCAAAACTTACAAATCGCGGCTGAGATCGAGGACCTGGATCATCAGCGTGAGACCGTGGGACATAGATGTCCTCTGACGGGGAGGATTTCTCTTACTATCCCCCCTGAACTGGAGCATTCTTCTATGGGCTCGCTGGTGTTGGATGTCTAACCGCTGATGGCAAGAGCCTTATCGGTGAGGTTATAGTCATCCCATCAGGTTGTACTAAGTTAGCCTATCTCGGTTCTACCCCTATCTCTAGGGTTCTATGTGCCTGAGGCTCTGATCATGGTACGGATGGATTTGCTGGGTCGTTTTGTCTCCGTGAATTGGTCCCAACTAGCCTTTTTGGGTTGTTGTGTCATTCCATGGAATTTGTTCAGAAGGCATGGACCTAGGGGTTGCAGTTCTGACCGATTTACTAACATGGAGAAGATGGTTCCTGTGAGGATTAGCAGGTTGAGCACTCCATTGATTTTGCTCGAAAGATACAAATCTCGGAGTTGCAGTCCTGACAAAACGACTAGGATTGGGTCGGTTATTCTTGTGGTACCTATGGGACCCACTTTGCCTCTTTCCGACGTTAACATTATTTGCAAGAGGGGGTAACCAAGCCAGGACCACCTCGACTTCCCATTAGCTCAAGCGTGATGGCTTCTTAATTGGGAATTTTCCATCTCGATGCCTATTAGATATCATTGATTAGGATTTGGTGGGTGTGATGCTGAACTCCCAGTATCATCTTGGCTCATATGTTGTTTTCTAGGGTGTTGCTGAATGTTTGGGCCATTTTTTAGTGGGAGCGGTCGTATGATGTGCCTCTTGGTAACCAGGCTACTCCATTTCATTATCTTCCATGGATAAGGTGACCACCATGATGAATGTTGAGTGAAACTTGTAAGTGATTAAGCACTAATGAACTCTCAATGAAAACACCAATCTGTTGACGCAGTTTTTCACCAACAGTGGATTAAGAAATCCGATAACAGAGAGGTTATTGCTTTTTTCTAAACTGTAATTGACTAAATGAACAAATTCTCACACTCACAATTTTTCGTGGTTCAGTGGTTAAAAACCCACCTAGTCCACAAGACAATATTTTTATTATCTTACAATTTCTGTAGAGTTTCTGTATCTTGGAAAGTCGTCCCTTTTTCCTGTCCATTATCCCTGATATTTATAGTGGATATTCCTTGAAAGGTTTGGGTAATCGTGTGCATATATATGGTAAGCAATCAATCAATATAATTTCCCATCTACATAGGGATACGATTGCCTATATAAATTACACATGTTATCTCGGGCAATAAATATGTAATACGACTTAGGCATTAATGAGTGTATAAGGAACCTCCAAGTCTTTCAAGATCCTTCAGTGTGCGTCATGACCAGGTTTCCATGAGATGAACATATTCCTCGAGCTGGAGATCGAAGAGTGAACGAACTTTAGTTCGGACCAAGTTCGGAGTATCTAGAAGGAGATCTAGCCATCACATGTCTCAAACTAGGTTATTGTCATGAGAGGAGATTTGGAGATCATTTGCTGATCATGTTGCCAAGTCTCTACTCGAGCTACTAACATGATAATTAGCAAGATGTCCTACTCGCACGCTTTCTCCACGTGTTTATCTGCCAGCTGTACTCCCTAGCTGAATGATTGAATCCACCCTTATTTTAGGCTACAACAATTATCTATTATGATATGAATTAAATCTTTATGGAAAACAGTAAGTTTATAAAGATAGTTAATTCATATCGGTCCTATCATATATACATCACCTTTACCAAGGTTTCTATCCACATCAGTAATCTGAATCTAGATTACTCGCATCCCATATGCTTAGTAAACCGCACTAGCAACCATTCATTAAAGATTCTATACTTTAATACGTTGCTGACTATTTTATTCATTATATATGACCTTAATTCTCTCGTACTAATACAAGATCATATTCTCATAAATGAATACACAATTTTCTGATATTTATACAAATTATTCAAACAATAATTATAACATTCAAATATAATAAAATTGTACTTTTATTTAAATCAATAAAATGTTTTTTCACATACTTTTAGGCCATAAACCCTAATAGCTAGAGCTATAAATTACGCTTCCATGGTTGAGTGTGATATACAAATTTACTTCTTGGAGCCCCAAGAGATAACATATCCTCCAAGAGTAAACACCCAACTGGTGGTGGAGAGATTATCTCCCACTCCCGATATCCAACTAGCTTCAAAATATCCTTCAATTATCCTTGGAAAATTTGAATAGTGAAGGCTATATTCTTTGGTACCCCTAATGCTTGATACTTAGATTGCTAGTAAACCTACTTAGTTTACTAACCGCGTATGCAATGTCTGCATTTGTGCAATGAGCGGCGTACATTAGGTTCCCTATTGCACTTGAATATTCCAATTGAGCCACCACTCTTCCTTCATTCTTTTCAACTTTCATGTTTGAATCGAATGGTGTATTTGCCTCTTGGATTTTGTGATGACTATATTTGTCAAGCACTTTCTCGACATAATGGGTTTGACTCAATACAAAACCGACATTATTCATTCTAACTTTGATACCTAGAATGGTATCGACCCCTCCAAGGTCCTTCATCTTGAAGCTATAAGATAGAAACCTCTTAATTTCTATTATTCATCTCATGTCATTACTCAAAATCAACATATCATCTACATAATGACACACTAGTATGGCATAGTCATCACAAGTCTTAAAGTATAAGTACTTGTTTGCATTGTTGTGTCTAAATCCATTTGAAACAATTAATTTATAAAACTTCTCATGCCATTGTTTTGGAGCTTGTTTGAAACCATATAATTATTTGAGAAGTCTACACACTTTCTTGATGGTCTTGGTCTTGGTGTAGAGAACATATAACTAGTCTGATAGCGTGTTGAGAATGTGACCCCTACAAATTAATTTGTCTTCTTTGTGTTTCTTCCATTTTTGATGACTTTTTGAGTGTCATCTTCCTTTTCAGGTTTCAAGGCTTTTAGATCCTTATACAAGACATAGAAGATATTGAGAGTGGTTAGCAAGAACCTAATCGTATCTTGCGAACAAACAAAGTTAGTCCCATCAAATTGATCAAATCTAACGAAATATTGAGTCATGAATTTCAAGGCCAAAAATGAAGAAGATTCTTCGATGATGATGTATCTCATATAATAAAGAATTAGAATGTTGGGGGAGAGTGAGATTACACCATCACAATATTATGAATCTACCCAAAAATATCCTTAGCAGAGACCAATAAAAGATTGAGTTAGATGATGCAAACCCTAGTTTGTAGACCAAACTTCTTGAATCTTGTTGGAGCTTCAAAACCCTTGCTTAGAACACCACTTTGAACTTCTTCTTCCTTTGCAAAACACAACCAAGGCTTATACACGAGGAGTATCAATGTCCTAATTTTCTATTTCCTAGTCCTTCATGGATGCTAGTTACCTTTCTAAGAGGAAATAGGAATTGAAATTGAACAACCCTTTAAACTCACAAAGACAATCACTTTCTTTATGATTTTTTAGAGAAAACTTGAGATCATTGAAAGCTAGAGAGAGAAAGGTCTGAGAAAGATTTGAGAGAGTGATCAAGTCTAAAAACTCTATGAGAACCCTTTGATAGAGTAGGCACATTTGGTATAACCAATAGGAGTAGAGTCTCAAAAATATATCATTTTAAGCTAAAACACGCATCTATAGGGATATGTCAGGCGATGCATCACCTACTTGGTTTCTTGAAGCCCTATGGCTTTAGGCGACGTGTCGCCTCCTACGTGGCGACGCAACGCTACATAGGTAGATTAAAACTCTCAAAATTGATCTTAAACACCTACAAATGCTCCCAAACTTTTTGGGCATCCTTAGATACCTCATTGTATCACTTTGGTCCCAAAATTACAATTTTTAAGTGCCTACAATTGAATCTCAAAGTTCATATCTTCACTATGTGAAATCACTAAGTGTTTTTACGTAGTTTGTATAACAATGATGAGTGTATGTTTTATGCACACAAATATTTGTTTTTATCCTTAGAATGGTTTCTTTTTCCTTGATTTTTTGTGTAGATTTGATGAGTTTCCTTTAAGTGTGCAGGAATTGATATTTTAGGTGTTTTGAACATTATTTTGGGTGTTCAGTCAGAGAAGGATGCATTACGTCGCTCCTGAGAGGCAACAAGTCACTGAAATTCGAGAAAAATTCATACTTGGAAAAGTTCAGGGGATGTATCGCTTGACATATGGCGATGTATCGCCTGGTATAGGTGCGCGCGCTCGGGATATGTGACACGTCGCCTGTTCCGCCACAAAATAGGAAAACATGTTTTTTCACACGCTTTTCACTTGAGTTCAAAAGAAAGACGACTATGGAGGTTTCTAGAGACTAGGGCATGACCAAAACACATATATAAAGGAAAAGAAACACATTTGGAAGGGGGAGACCCATTGGAGAAGGATCTAAGGAGTGAATCAAGCAATATCAACTGAGTTCTATAGTGTTCATTGTTTTTCTTCTTTATTTCTTTGTTCTTTTCAGATAATTACATTATAGTTGGGATTATAAACCACATCATGTGTGGCTAATTTTCTTATTTTGTTAGGGTGTAGATGGATCTCTTGACATGATTTTATTTCTATGATTTAATGCAAAGTCTATTTTAGTCCAATGTTGTTCTTGTGTTCTACTTTGAATCATTATTGCTTTAATTTTGATTTTTTGTATTGTTCTTTATAGTATATGAATTATAATTAGGGTTGTATTTAGATTGTGAAATTATTACTCTGGAGGGAAACATTCAAACAATCCGGCAGCGGGTAGAACAACTTAGATTGTGTGAGATCGAGATATAAGCATAAATCTAGGTAACCGAGATAATTCTAGATTTTGAAATGGAGAGGTGGAATATTTAGGATTATTTCTAGAGTGGAACTTAATGAAGTTAAGGATAAATGGTCGTATAAAGATATAGGCTAGGTTTTACTTACAAATTCTTTATGCGACACTCGAGAGAGGGTATAAAGATAGAACAATGCTCTAGGTTTTTGAACATATTGCATTGATTTAGGCACATTATTGATTAGGGGTAAAATTTTTAGAGAGTGAAGTTGAAACCTTAACAAATGTTATTATCTTGAGTCTATTCACATTTAGTTATTTTTTCTTTAAAATTCATAGTTATTTATTATTTTGCTTCTTGTTATCTTTTGAAATTGGTTGCTTAGATAAGTTAGGATTTAGTATTTGCTATATTTAATTTATTTAATGATTTTAATCCTTGTGGGACGATATCTGTCTTTCGACTACTTTACTACTTGTTCGATTTGTGCACTTGCAAGCATATTCATTATTTTTCGCAACAAGCTTTTGGCACCGATGCCGAGGACTAAAAATAAATTAAAATTGAATTACTATAACAAAGAAAATATCAGATTTTAATCTAAGCATTTTTTTATTTATTTTTTTTACTAACTTTGGTTTCTAATTTTTTTGTGTGGTTGAAGGTGTATACGAAAAACTCGTCCCTCAAATCTCCTACCATTAGATTCTAATATTGAAAGAACTATATATTATTTTAGGAGATAGCGATGAGCTAGATCACAAAAAATGGCAGACCAAGTTAACAACAACAATGTACCGGTCAACAACAATAATGCTCTTGTGAATGCACCAACAAACCAGACATTGAGAGACTATTTTAGGCCGGTTGTGAAGGATAATTATTCGGGAATTCAAAGGAAATAAGTGAATGCCAACAATTTTGAGCTTAAACCAGCCTTGGTTAACATGGTGTAGCAAAATCAATATTCTGTCCTAGCTGATGAAGACCCAAATATTCACTTGGAAACTTTCTTGGAGATTTGTGACACGATTAAGATCAATGGGGTCACGACAAATACTATAAGATTGAAGCTGTTTTCATTTTTGTTGAGAGATAGAGCTTGAGCTTGGTTTCAATCTATACCTCCAGGAAATGTGACTACTTAGGAGGATATGGCACATAAATTCCTCACCAAATTTTTCCCGCCATCTAAAATGTCACAACTATGGGCTAAGATTACTCAATTTAGACAGATGGAGAATGAGCAATTGTATGAGGCATGGGATAGATTTATGGAGATGCTCAGAAAATGTCCTCAACATGGCATAGGGGATTGGTTTCAGGTTCAACTATTCTATAATGGGCTTAATGATCCAACAAGATCACATATTGATGCCTCATCTGGTGGAACCATTCTATCAAAGACACCAGTGAAAGCATTAATCTTGTTTGAGGATATGGGCATGAATAGTTGACCATGGCAGAGTGAAAGATTGATGGTTCAAAATGCAGCTGAGGTTTTTGAAGTAGATCAAATAACATCACTGATGGCGCATATGTCTGCTCTGACTAATCAAATCAAGGGTCTCACTGAAAATAAAGTAGCGACAAGTCAAGAAATAGTGAATGTGGCACAAGCTTTTAGTTAGAATGGGTTGGTTGATGAACAATGCCAATATTTCAATTGGAACTACAACTTTAGGCCCAACAACAACTTGCCCGCATACTACCATCCTGGCCTTCGAAATCATTAAATTTTTTCCCATGCCAACAATAGAAATGTTCTTCAACCATCTCAAGAGCCACCTAGAAAAATGGGGGTGAAGCCTTCACCATCACTTGAAGAGCTACTAAAGACTTACATAATGGACTCCAAGGCAAGGCTAGATCAACATGACACTTGTCTCAAAAATATTGAAACAAATTGTACTAATATGGGAGAAACGATGAAGACATTGGAAACACAAGTGGGTCAATTGGCCAATACTATGAAGAATCAAATGTCTAGATCTTTTCCTAGTGATATGGAGAAGAATCCAAAATAGTGCAATGTAATCACTTTGAAGAATGAAAAATAATTGGATGCTCCTACAGTTGAGAAGAAAAAGGTTGATGATATCCCAATGAATGGTGAGAAAGAAGAAGACAATAAAAAGGGGGAGATTCTGAAGAAAGAGCCATTGGTGGCTAATTCGGGTTCAATTACTTTTTCGGACAACCCACCCAAGATTACTACTCCATTACCATTTCCTCTAAGATTTCACAAGAAGGCGATTGAAGAGAAATTTGTAAAGATCATGAATATTTTCAAGAAAATACATATTAACATTCCTTTTGTAGATTCCCTTGAACAAATGCCAAACTACGCTAATTTTATGAAGGAGGTGATGTCTAAGAAGCGTAAGTTAGAGGATTATGAAATAGTGAAGCTAACGGAAGAGTGTAGTGCCATTATCAAGAGACAATTATCGGAAAAGTTGAGTGATCCAAAAAGTTTTACAATTCCACATGTTATTGGTGATCTACATATTGAGAAGGCCTTGTGTGATTTGGGTGCTAGTATCAATCTAATGTCTCTCTCTATCTTTCGAAAACTCATTCTTGGAGAGGTCCAACTATTATTTCCTTACAATTGGCGAATCGTTCTTTGATTTATCCTAGAGGTATCATTGAAGATGTTTTAGTGAAGATTTATATATTCATTTTTCCAGTTGATTTTGTTGTGCTTAATATGGAGGAAGATCAAGAAATTCCTATAATCTTGGGAAGACCTTTTCTAGCAACCGGGAAAGCTTTGATTGATATTCATGATGGTAACTTGACTTTAAGGGTCAATGGCGAAGAAGTAAAATTCAACATTAGTAATACTATGAAGTTTCCCAAGGAGCAAGCGAATTGTAAGAGAGTGGATGTGGTTACTCCATGCTTAAGAGACTTTTTCAAAATTATGTTTCATAATGATCCTTTGGAACTATGTTTGACAACGCCAATTTCTAAAGATGACCTTGGGGTGGATTTGGGCATGACTGATGTGGAGGTGATTGATAGTGTCTTGGCTTTAGAAGCATTACCAGTAGAAAATGAGATGTCTAAGAAGGAAGATATCATTAAGGCTCCTACTCTTGATAATAGCTTGGAAAAAGAATACTACTAGTGATGGGCTTGTTTTGAAGCAATTACCCGCTCATCTTTGGTATGCATTTTTGGGAGATGGATCTACCAAACCCATAATAATTTCGGCATCATTGAATGAAGAAGATGAAACGAAGTTGTTAGAAACTTTAAAGAGGTATTCATCCGCCTTTGCTTGGTCAATTTCAAATATTAAGAGCATTACTCCAGCGATTTGTATGCACAAGATTCTTATGGAGGACTCTTATAAGCCTTCTATTAAACATCAATGCCGACTTAATCCAGCTATGAAAGAGATTGTGAGAGCGAAAGTCTTGAAGCTTTTGAATGCTGGAATTATTTATTCCATTTCCGATAGTTCATGTGTGAGTCTGGTTCAAGTGGTACCAAAGAAAAGAGGAATGACGATTGTAACGAATGAAAAGAATGAGTTAATTCCAACTTGTACTGTCACAAGGAGGAAAATGTGTATTGATTATAGGAAGCTTAATAAGGCAACTCGAAAGGATCATTTTCCCTTGCCTTTCATTGACCAAATGTTAGATTGCTTGGCGGGCCATGATTTCTATTGTTTCCTAGATGGTTATTCGAGATATAACCCAATTGTTATTGCTCAGGAGGACCAAGAGAAGGCTACGTTTACTTGCCATATGGTATGTTCACCTTTCGTAGGATCCCATTTGGTTTGTGTAAAGCACCAACCACTTTTCAAAGGTGTATAATGGCCATTTTTGCTGACTTGGTGGAGAATATAATGGAGGTATTTATGGATGATTTTTTAGTTTTTGGTTCCTCGTTTGACTCTTGTTTGTGGAACCTTGGGATATTTCTCAAAATATGTCTGGAGATCAATCTTGTTCTTAATTGGGAGAAAGGTCATTTCATGGTTAAGGAGGGGATTTTACTTGGGCATCGGGTTTCTTCTATGGGTTTGGAGGTGGATAAAGCAAAAATTTCCACTATTGAGACCTTACCACCACCAACTAATGTGAAGGGGATTCAAAGTTTTCTAGGCCATGCCAGTTTCTATAGGCGATTTATTAAGGACTTCTCTAAAGTTACTAAGCCACTATGCAAGTTATTAGAGAAGGATGAGCCTTTTATTTTTAATGAGTCATTTTTTAAAGCTTTTGATGTCCTTAAAGAGAAACTTATTGCAAAATTCATTTTTATTGTGCCCGATTAGAGTGAGCCATTTGAGATAATGTGTGATGCAAGTGACTTTGCTATTGGAGCGGCTCTTGGGCAGCGATGAGACAAGATTTTTAGAGTTATTTATTACTCTAGTCGTACTTTGAATGAAGCTCAAGAGAATTATACAACTACTGAGAAGGAGATGTTAGCAATGGTTTATTCTTGTGATAAGTTTCATCCATATATAATTGGAACTAAGGGGATAATCTGTACCGATCATGTAGCTATTCAGTACTTGTTTGAGAAAAGGGATGCTAAACCTCACTTGATTAGATGGGTTCTATTGCTCCACGAATTTGATTTGGTGATCTGAGATAAGCGAGGAAGTGAGAATGTAGTGGCTGATCATCTATCTCGTCTTGAGGGGATGAATAGTGGAGACGAAGGTTTGTCAATTTTTGGACGCTTTTTTGGATGAGCAATTATTTTCGGTGGCAACTAAAATCCCTTGGTATGTTGATTTTGTCAACTATTTAACCTACAAGGTTTTGCCACCGGGTCTATCCTCTCAACAAAAGAAGAAATTTTTTCATGATGTGAAGCAATATATTTGGAATGATCCGGTTATTTTCAAGCATTGTGCGGATCTTGTTATAAGAAGATATGTACCGAAAGAGGAAGTAAGTGAGATTCTATTCCATTTCCATTCTTCTCCTGTGGGAGACCATTTTGGAGTTGCACGGAATTGTGAAAAGGTTCTTGATAGTGGGTTTTATTGGCCTACTTTAGACCGAGATTGTTATGCATATGTGAAGAGTTATGATTGGTGTCAATGTGTGGGAAACATCTCTAGAAGACATGAATTGCCTTTCACTAATATTATAGAAGTGGATATCTTTGATGTGTGGGGTATTGATTTCATGGGACCATTCCCACCTTCATTTGGTAACCTATACATTCTCTTGGCGGTAGACTATGTTAGTAAATGGATAGAAGCTGCTGCAACAACAACAAATGATGCTCGGGTTGTAGTCAAATTTATTCAAAAGAACATTTTTTTTCTAGATTTGGTACATCGAGAGCAATACTTAGTGATGAAGGTACCCATTTCGCTAATAAGGTTTTTGATGCTTTTATGGAAAAGTACGGAGTAAGACATAAGATGGCCCTAGCTTATCATCCACAATCTAATGGTCAAGCAGAGATATCTAATCAGGAAATTAAGCTTATATTGGAGAAAATGGTGTTGTCCAATAGAAAGGATTGGTCTAATAAGCTTGACGATACTTTATGGGCATATAGAACAGCTTTCAAGACACCCTATCGGCATGTCTCCTTATTGGATTGTGTTTGGGAAGGCTTGTCATCTACCATTTGAGCTTGAGCACTGTGCACAATGGGCCATTAAAAAGCTGAATTTTGATTTGAAAGCTTCGAGGGTGAAAAGACTTCTCCAACTTAATGAGTTAGAAGAAATTTGTCATGAATCTTATGAGAATACACATATTTATAAGGAGTGTACGAAACAATGGCATGATAAGCAAATTCTTCGAAGGGAGCTTGTACCGGGAGAGAAGGTCCTTTTATTCAATTCTCGTTTTAAACACTTTCCCGGAAAATTAAAGTCTCGTTGGTCGGGACCGTTCATAGTTATTCAAATCTTTCCATTTGGAGCTGCTGAGATTCTAAGAGGTGTTGAATTTGCGTTCAAATTAAATGGCCAACGGTTGAAGCATTATTTTGGAGCAGAAGTAGAGAAAATGGCGAGCATTAAGCTCATTGATGAACAGTATGGTATTGAGGTACAAGGTCTAGCTAAAGACTTTAAATTAAGTGGTTAATGGTAGGTAACACATCTTTTTAATGACTTTTATTTATTTTTCATAGAGTTTATTATTAATTTAGTTTAGGGTTAATATTAATTTTAGTTTTAAAGTTTTATATTTAAAAAAATGAAAAAAAACTTTGGTCAGGTGATGCATCGCTAAAAGTGGAATTTTCGAACAGTTAAGGGGCCACACACACAGAGAGCCTGGTGATGCATCGCTAAGATTCTGGCAACGCATCACCTAAACCTTAATCGCAGCCTTCAGAAATTGCACCAGGAGATGCATTGCCTGGTGAGTGGCGACACATCGCACTTCTATTAAAAAAAATAATTCAACAAAAATTAGCACAAGAGTCACGTTTTTTTTTAAGTTAGGTAGTTATTTTTCTTTCATTTTTCTCTACCATTCCCACATTCCCTCTTCTCTTTTTCTTCTTCAAGCTCTCTATCACCATCCTCATTTTTTCCCCTCTTCATCACCACTCTCATCTTTTATGATCCATTCTCATCACATTACTCTTTTCTTGCTTTAAGTCTATCATGTATTAATCTACACTATATTTCTCAAGTTTTTCTCAATGGCAAAGTAGAGATGAACAAGGGTTTCCATTCCATCCCAAGTAAGGTTATTTCTTTTCTTTTGGTTGGATTCTTTGCTTTATTTTGATGATAATTAAATGTTTGGACTGCTTTGTGTGATGGTATATACTTTTGGAGAAAAATTAATGTCTATATAGGTGTTGGAGGTGTGTGGTTCTTTAATGCATATCAAGTGTTTGATAAAATGCTCTAATGACAGTTTCCATTGATTTTTGAGGAATTACTTGAATTTTGTGGGTGGTTTTAATTTGTGTATGCTTGGAGATACATTAGCAAGTTTGGGGGTGGTTGCTTTTTGCAATTATGCATTGATTTAGTATATGTGGGATGTTTATATATTGTTTTTAGTGATTGGTGCTTTTCATTGAAGTTTGGGAAGAATTTGGTGTTTTGTGAGAGGTAGTTTGGATTCAAGAGTGTTGTTGATCTTGAGAGCGGTTGTGGGGGTCTTTGATTATAACTTATGGGGCTTAATAAGAAGAGAATCAAGTCCTCTACCTCGATGTCCTTTATTGTCCAACACTCTTTTGTGAATGATGAGGAAAAGACTAAATATAAGCTGTATAATGATCATAATAAGAAAATAATCATGGAATCTTTTTTTTTTCAGCTGGCGCCACGTGATGGCAATTTGGTGAGCATGATTCAAGAACGTGGATGGCAACTCTTATGTGAGGTTTCCATTATGGGGAATATTAGTGTGGTTAGAAAATTTTATGCTAATGGCGCCCAACAAAGAGAGAACAATTCTGTGATGGTAAGGGGTCGAATGGTGAATTTTTCTTCGTCGGTGATTAATGCAGATTATTGGTTACCACGAGTTCCAGATGATGAATATCATACTATGGTGAGAGAGGGATCATATTATAGATTTATTTTAAGTCAGCTTGCTCCCTCTGGTATGGATTGGAATTATTCTACAATTGATCTGACGGTGCCTCAGAATGTACTTAGTACAGTGTTGAATCCTTATGCCAAAGCATGGCATAGTTTTATTGGTTCCACATTGATTCCCTCTACCAATAAGTCTGAGATTCTGATTGACTGCATGGTTCTTTTGTATTGTATTTGTGCGGGCAAAACTATTGATGTGGGGATTTTGATTTGGGACAGTATTTTGAAGATTATGAGGGGTGCTACTACTGGTGGTCATGGTCATGCCAGTCTGATTACAAGTTTATGTCAGGCGGCTCGTGTTCCAATGAATGAGACTGAGCCCTGTTTGCAAAATACCATTCTTGATCATGGTAATTTGACTCGTGGTTCGTTCTGGCAAGGTGGAACTCCTCGTCCTTCTGGCCTTGAATTTTAGGTGGATGATCCTTAGAATGTCCCACCACCACTTGCTGCTCCACGTCCATGTCTCCGACCGCCACCTAATGCTTTCCAACAACCTAATTATGATAATCAGATTTGGCATTGTGCTCGTGACAGACAAGCTCAACATACTGTTTCTTCATCTCAACCTAATGAGGATAGGCATTATTCGCTCGATGACATTGGACACCTATTGGTTTAGCAGGGAAAGTGATTGTTTAACCTTGAGCTATCCCATCAGAGTCTTCATCACCGTGCGTCTGATATGCAGGAGCATCAATTTCACTTCTACAACTACACGACGACGGTTCATAATCAATGGCAGCAACAATTTCCCGATTTTCATTTTCCACAATTTCCAAGCATGTTCCATGATCCCTACCATTCTCCAGTGGCTGAGGAGCAAACAATTGTTGTTGACGGTGATGATATGGCCGAAGATCCTTACTTGGGCCGTGGGGTATTCTTTTCTTTCCTTGATAATTTATGCTAAACAGTGGGGACACTGTTTTTGTTCAATTTTTGGGGAAAAGAGTTTATTTTTCTGTTTTTATATGGGTGAACTTTCATTTTTTTTTAATTTTTATTTTGTTTTTGTGTTGTATTGGATGACTGCACTTGACTAAATTGAGATGTTAACTTTATGACTCATGGGTTTCGATGATACTATTATGCTTAATTCTTTGATATCGCTTGGTGTGTATTTTGAAGTTTATTGACTGTGTGCTTGGCTTATCTTACTTGGTGTTAATATTATTATCTCTCGTTGAAGTATCTCTTTTTGATTCTTATTCAATATGTGGCTTTGTGAGTATTGTAGAGACTTGGATTCATTTTGTTTGACATAGATACAACTAGAACTTGCTTGATTAATTCGTTGAGGCGAAATCCTAGATCTTTGTTATGTAGAGATGATAGAGGCATTTTCTTTGAATTGTTTGAGCCAAAAAGCTAACCTATATATATTTTTCTTGTTGCTTCCCTTTTTGAGCTATTGTGACATTCTTATTCTTTGTTATTTTAACACATTTGGAGCTTGTGACATGTCAATTTCAACTTGATTAATTTTTATCCTTTTACCCTCTTTTGCACCATAAGCATTGTAGCGTCCCAAATTTGCTAATAGGGCCTAGGGCCTTGATTAGAGTGTCAGGAGGGCAATAATTGATTTAATTATGTCAATATGTGAATTAAATGATTATGTGATTAGAAATGCATGTGTTTGGTGAATTAAATATACATGTGGGCCCTATTTGGTAATTACAGGCATATTTGTAATTTTGGCCTGTTGAGGGCATAAATGCAATATATTTGGGTGTTGTGATTGATACCATGAGAGTGTGGTGAAATATTTGTGATGTACGATCCGAGACGGCCCTAGGGAGCAGATTAGCTAAATAGTCACAACGGGGTCGAATACACGGCTCGGGAGGAGCATAGGGGTATTTTGGGAACACAGTTGGTGTTCGGGATTCACTGGGTGGTGGGTAGTGATTTAATGACTAATTAAGTATGACCGGGTTGAATGGTGATTTATAGGAACAATTGAGGATTTAGCGGGATATGGAAATTGATGGAATTTCCCCTGGTGCCACTATTGGATTAAGATAGACTTAAAGGTTATTCTAGACATTTTGGAGGCTGAGGGATAAATCTTAACTTAGACATTAGGCAGTTGGGACTCTAGAATTAAGAAAAAGACAAAAAAGAGAAATTCTCTCAATCTCTCATTCCGCTCTCTCTCCCTCTCTCAGACACTTAGAAGTTGAAGAATTTTTTAGAATCCTAGGCTAAGGAATTGAAGACTAAAGGCTTGTTGTGCTTGGAGATTAGCTCAAGGATTGAGGTTATCACAAAGGTAAGGAATTTCAGTCATTGTTTCTATTTAATTCTATTGTGAATTGGACTGTAATGACCCAAATTTCCTAATAAGGCTTAGGGCCAAGATGGAAAATCTTGGAGTTATATGATTATATTGATATTTATGTGTATCATTACATGAATATGTGAGTCATAATATGACTAAATATGCATGTGGGCCCATTTCTGATTAATTGGGTGATTTTCATATTTTGGCCATTTTGGGCATATTTGGCATATATGTGGCATTTGTGTAGTTCTTCATTATTATGTGGTTATGCTAGGGTTACTTAGCACGAGACGATCCTAGGGGGTAAGCTAGTGGGAAAGTCACAACGGGATTTATACTTGATTCGGAGTGATTCAAGGGGTATTTAGCACATTACCGGGTTATTGGGTAATGGGAATAAATATTTGATGATAAATTGGGAGTTAGTAAAATCAGGGGGAAACTCTGGGAGTTTTTGACTATTTTACCCCCGGGGGCGTTTTCGGGACCCCGAGCATTAGGATATTCTTGAGTATACTTAAGCTTGAAGTAACCTGTTAAGAAATAAAAAAAAATGTTCAGAATGTTCTCTCTCCCTCAAAGTTCCATTTTCGTCTCCCGATCACATTTTCGAAGCAAACTTAAGTTCTAGGACTCGAATTCAAGCGAGAATTGAGGCATATCGATTTGAGGGAAGATTAGAAGCTTATTAGCCAGAGGATTTAGTTGGGAAACGACATAATTGGAGGTAATCCAAGTTTTAAGTTCTAAGTTTTAAAGTTTATAAGCTTGAATTGTATTTTATGTTTTGATGAGTTTTTAGATGATTTGAGACTTGGGTTTTAATGGTTTTGGATAATTAGGATGTTTGGGAACTTTGATTTTTGGATTTGGAGTTGTTTGGATAGGTTTTTGGAAGGTTTTAAGTGGAAGAAAACGAGGTTTTCAGCTGGGTTCGTGGTTGGGAAGCGACCCTGTTCTTGGGCGCTGTAGCCCAGGCTTGATGAAGAGGGTGAAGTTTGCTGATAGGTAGTTAGGGCTGCAGCGCAAGGTGGCGCGCCGCGGTGCTAGGCACAGGTAGAGATGGGTTCGGCCTCTGTTTGGAGACGGGCCGCGGTGTAGGTCTAGTGTGGGTCCGCATCGCTAGAGGCCAGTTTTGCCCAGATTTGGTTTTTAGTCAAGGGAACTTAACACTAAGGGCCTGGGATCGATCCTATTACCCAGTTGAGTAGGATTCGATGCCCCGAAGGCTTGGATTAGGTCTAGAAGTATTTATTTACTCATTTTGATGAGGTTTTATATTATGGTTGTGACTAGGTTATCGCTCAGGGCTTGGAATCAGGATTGTGCTTGTGGCTCATTTATTGGTAACCTGTGCTTGGACCAAAGGTAAGAAAACTGCACCTAGTATGTGATGCATGTGATGAATGAGATACATGTGATTAAACCATGACATGAATATTGAATATGAGATTGATCAGAGCTTGAGTCTCTATAAATGTGCATGATCATAATTTTGATAAGTAAGCATGTTGAATGCCCTACAATTGGATATTTGACATATGATATATGCCTGGTTGCATTGCTTACTTTTGAATGCAAGTCACCTATGAGTCAGGAATCGGCAATGGTGCCATTATTAACTGTGAATCTGTGACTCATTAGTCAAGTTCGGCAGTAGTACTGAGCACTGGTCGTATGGTATTGGCTTATGAGTCAAGAATGACATTAGCGTGTTAATGCAACCCGAAAAGATTAGATCTAATCGACATAAGCATTGAATGATTCATCATGAACATTAATGCTTGACCGACCTTAAGTTTGATGAAAATTAAAAGTGCTTGTTTAGTCCAAAGACTAGTTATTTAGAGCCAGGGCTGAAAGGCTCAGGTGACCGCAACGTCACATGGTTGTGGGTGCTGAGCCCTAGTTAGTGACTTACTCATCAGTCACTAATCTGGTTTAAGTTAGTGACTTACTCATGAGTCACTCATCTGGTTTAAGTTAGTGATTTACTCATCAGTCACTCATCTGATTAGGGCTACAAGCCCTAGTATGATTATCAGAATCTCAAGTGTTAATCACTCATCTGATTAGGGCTACAAGCCCCAGCATGATTATCAGAATCTCAAAGTGTTAATCACTCATCTGATTAGGAATGACTTGATAGTCATCCATACAAGAGGGCAAGATCCAGCATCATTATTTGAATTTATTTGCATGCATGAATAGGGCTACTATTGCTATGCATGCCTATTATGATTTAGTAACATGTTATTACTGTTCATGAGCATATTGAGTTTTCTTGCTGAGCTTCGGCTCACGAATGCTATGTGGTGTAGGTAAAGCCAAAAGAAAGCTGGACCATCCTTGAGTTGGAGAGCTTAGGTGACGATGTGTACATATGCGGCTATTCGACCGCCATGGTCGAGGGTTTAAAGAGAAACTAGGGTTAAACCCTATTTTGTCGCTTAGGTCAGCTGGTTGTAAATAATTTTATTGTAATTAACCTTTAAATTATATTTTTGGGATCCCAATGTATACATTAAACGTTTTAGTGAAACGTTGTATCTTTAACCAAAATTTTTAATCCCTAAATGTTAATCACATTTAGTTACACGATTATGGCTAAATGACTCGATTAGCGAGTTTAGCACTGTTTCAAATGCCACCATAACGGTCCTTGGGTAGTAGGGCGTTACAACTTGGTATCAGAGAGAGCCAAGGTTAAAGGTTCCTGGAGACAATCTGGGCATGTATACTCATCACTAAAGATAGCTTCACTTAGGGTATGGTAACTATTTATGTAGTTATGTGCTTAACTGCTTAAATAGAATGTAAATGCTTTACCTACATATTGTATTAGGGAGCATAAGATTCTGATAGAGCCTGGCTCTTGACTATTAATATGATTATAGGATTACATGCTCCGTGAATATATATATAAATGTGATATTTGCATGCTGGAGTTGGAAGCATGGTGTGCTACGAGGCGTGGCCCTATTTTTTACGTTACAGGGCGTGGCCTTATTGTTTATGTTTAATATATGTGTGAATATCTGCAAAGATTATGTTGTGTTATGCTTGTTTATGAATGAACGACGAAGGCCGAGAACGACGATGGTCGAGAACAGCGAATGCCGGGAACGATGAAGGCCAAGAACGACAATAAGTTTGGTACGACAAGGGGCTGGGATCGGTGTTGAGCACACTGAGTGAAAATCGCTAGGGCGAGACCCTCCAGGGTGCTGTATCCACCCGCTCGGTGAAGACACGAACCCAAGGACTGGTAAAACACCTGGGTCAGCGTAGACCGCTATGTGTTTAGTTTGTTGACTGTTTGTGTTATTATTATTGGATTGGATTGTGGTTTGTTTGCATTAAGTTTTCTTGCTGAGCTTCGACTCACGGGTGCTCTATGGTCCAGGTAAGAGCAAAGAAAGGTTGGCCAACCATGAGTACGAAGAGCGTGGAGCGACAGGTACTTATTTTATCTACCTGGCTACCACGACCAGGGTTATTTTGGGAAATGTACTGTAATGGTTTGTTTTGTCGCCTAGGTCGATCGTATTTACATTTTTGAGCTGTAATACATTTTCTAAAAAGTATTTTTGGGATCCCAAATGTATTTTTTTATAATTTCAATGAATGTCCAAATCATTATAATTTATGTCGTTAAATGAGTTTTTATTTCAATTTAGTCAAACTTTTACCCTAAAACCTCAATTAGCGAGCTAATGGCACATTTATAACTCACATGGTAACGACTCATAGGTAGTAGGGCGTTACAACTTGGTATCAGAGCGTGCCAAGGTTTATGGTTCCTGGAGATCGACCAAACATGTACGCTCGCTGCTAATGACAAGCTCGACTCATGGTTGGTTGGTATTTAATGAACTATATGCTTAATTGCTTGCTTAAGTTACCTTAATTTCCTAAATGTATAGATAGAGCATGATGAATGTGTTGATACATGCATGATGCTAGGGCATGTCCCCCTTGACTGTTACATGCTATGTACAATATGTGGATTTGTTGATTGTGGCGAATTGATGTGATTTGGAGGTGGTTTTGGATGTTGTTATCACGCCTGATGTGCGATGTCATTAATTGCAGGCATATTGCAGTAATGCCTCGGCAATCAATCAAAATCCACGATAATAGGGGCGAAGATGACAATGAGGGTCAGGACCCTCCATCTACCCCACCGAACAGGCAATAGATGTATGCCGAAATGGAAGCCAGATTGCAATGAACGGAAGCTGAGCTCCGGGAGTTCAGACAGTAGGCTCCTTCTCAAAGTATTGGGTTATAGGTTCCACAAGTTGTGGCACCAGTGCCATCCCAGCCTGTGATGGAAAATAGGAGGGAACCCTCATACGAGAGGTTTAGGAAGCAGCATCCTCACACCTTTGATGGTGGTCTATATCCACTATGGTCAGAGCAGTGGATGAACATGATTCTTTCATCTAGGATTTCATGAGGGTGGAAGGGAATGAGAGAGTGGCCTGCGCCAGCTATATGTTAAGAAAAGACGCCCGCATCAGGTGGGATTTTGTGTCCCAGAGGAAGGATGTGACAATTATGACTTGGGAATAATTTAGAAACATCTTCAATGAGAAATATTATAGCGTTACAGTCCGAAATGCAAAGGGGGACGAGTTTGTTAATTTGACCCAGAATCGGATGACGGTTACAGAGTATGCTCTGAAGTTTCACCGATTAGCAAAGTTCACACCATACTTGGTGCCTATTGATATGGCATGGAGGGATCGATTTGTGCGGGGATTGAATGTTATGATTTCCCATGACGTCAAGATAACTTCGGATTCGGGAGCTACCACCTATGCACAGGTAGTGGAGAAGGCCTTTACAGCTGAGGGGGCCGAGGATTATATATTGAGGGAGGGCGATGCTAGGTGCAATGCTCAGAGGACAATGCCTCCTTTTACTGGATCTAGCCGAGGTAGTGGCCCCAGTGAGCAGAAGAGAAAGAATCCAGACTCTTTTGTTCCTCTCGGCCCAGATAGGAGGGCACAGGGTGCTGTCAGTGGCCATTAGGGCAGGGGAGACAACTAGAGGAGTTTCCCAGTGGGTCCTCGGTGCAGACGATGATATCAAGGAGAGTGCAAGATCATGACCTGCTCTACTTGTGGGAGCATTAGTCATCTGAGGAAGGACTACCCACAAGCCAGGAAAGAAGAACCGAAATAGAGCGACATGCTCACTCTTGTCAGAGTATTTACCTTGACCTAGACTGAGGCTGAGGCTAGCCCCTCGGTCGTGATAGGTCAAATTTCTAGTGCTGGTTCTTCATTTACTGCATTGATTAATTTAGGGGATACTCCTTCATTTGTATCTACTAGAACGATAGATCAGTGTGTATACCTAGTGATTTGTATGCTAGGGATTTCAGGACTTTGTTGCCGACTGGGGAACTGGTAGTCTCTAGGAGATGGGTTAGAGCATTGCTAGTAGAGATAAATTGTAGAGAGTTGTCTGTGGATCTGATTAAACTAGCGATCGATGATTTTGATATGTTCCTAGGGATGGATTGGTTATCAAAGTATGGGGCGACGATTGACTGCAAGCGTAGGATGGTGACCTTTGAACTGGAAAGGGAGGTACCCTTCGTATATTGTGGGGATAGTGAGTGGACCATGAGTAGCTATGATTTCAGTAGTAAAGGCTAGAGACCTAATGCAAGAGGGTTTCATAGGATTCCTAGTGAACATTGTGGATAATTCTAGAGTTGTCTCGGTTTGACCGGATAAGACTAGATTAGTTTGTGAATTTTCTGATATGTTCTGAGCACACTTGCCAGGGTTACCACCACACCGAGAGATTGAGTTCATCATAGAGTTGGTGCTAAGGGCAGAGCCAGTATCTAGGACACCTTATGGAATGGCTCCAGTAGAGTTGGAGGAGCTGAAGATTCAGTTGCAGAAGTTACTGGATTTGGGATTCATCAGACCAAGTTTTTCGCCATGGGGTGCTCCAGTGTTGTTCTTCAAGAAGAAAGATGGATCCTTATGGATGTGCATTGACTACAGAGAGTTGAACAAGTTGACCATTAAGAATAAGTACCCACTGCCCAGGATAGATGACTTGTTTGATCTATTAGAGGGAAAGACGATGTTCTCCAAGATTGACCTTCGGTCCGGCTACCACCAGTTAATGATTAGAGAGGAGGACATACCAGAGAAAGCATTCTACACGAGGTATGGACATTAGGAATTCCTGGTTATGTCCTTTGGATTAACCAATGCCCCAGTAGCCTTTATGGACTTGATGAGTAGGGTCTTTAGGGATTACTTGGCAAGTTCTTGATCGTATTCATCGACAACATACTATTGTACTCTCAATCAGAGACAAAGCATGACCAACATCTACGTTTGGTACTACAGCAATTGAGGGAGCATAGGTCATGTGCTAAGTTTAGCAAGTGTGAGTTTTGGTTACCCCAAGTAACATTTCTAGGCCACATTGTTAGTATGGAGGGATTCTAGTGAACCCAAGTAAGATTGAGGCAGTGAGAGAATGGCCCAGGTCGAGCAGTGTACCAGAGGTTAGGAGTTTCTTGGGATTGGTAGGGTACTATCAACAGTTTGTTGAGGGATTCTCCATAATAGCCACACCGTTGATTGAACAGACACGTAAGAAGACTAAGTATGTGTGGAGAGACAGGTGTGAAAACATTTTCAAGGAGTTGAAGCGGCGACTGATCACCGCTCCTGTATTGAGTTTGCCATCAGAAAATGAGAAGTTTGTAGTCTACTGTGATGCTTCCAGACAGGGTTTGGGGTGTGTATTGATGCAAGCCAAAAAGGTGATAGCCTACATGTCGAGACAACTGAAGGAGTATGAGTAGAGGTATCTCGCACATGATTTGGAATTGGTAGCGGTGGTATTTGCACTAAAGGTTTGGAGGCATTATTTGTATGGCGAGAAGTGAGGAATATACATCAACCACAAAGATTTTGAAGTACTTCTTTACTCAAAATGATCTGAATATGTGCTAGAGGCATTGGATGAAATTGGTAAAAGATTACGACTGTGATATTCTATACCATCCTAGGAAGGCCAATGTGGTGACCGACGCGTTGAGTCGAAATGGCCCAGGACAGTTATTCAATTCAAGGAAGATTTCAGATAGGTTAACTGAGGAGATGAATAGAGCAAACATTGGATTGGTAGTTGGTCAGCAAGCCAATATCACACTTCAGTCTATGCTCTTTGAGAGGATCAAGGAAGCACAGGGGGAGGATTCCCAGTTGAGGTAGCACACACAGAACGTCTTAGCTGGAGCGGCTAAGGACTTTTCTATTTCAGAGATGGGTGTACTGGGGTACAAAGGTCGGATTTGCGTTCTGATGGATTTCGATATCCGGCGAGAGATTTTAGATGAGTCCCATACCACTCCCTACTCCTTAAATCTGAGTGAGACGAAGATGTTCCATGATTTGAGAACTTTTTATTGGTGGCCGGGAATGAAGAAGGATGTGGTGGATTATGTGGCCAGTTGTTTGACTTGTCAGCAAGTAAAGGTTGAACATCAGAGGCCAGCAAGGTTGCTGCAACCTTTCGGTATTTCAGAGTAGAAATGGGAGGATATCACCATGGATTTTTGTGGTTGGATTACCGAAGACTGTGGGACAATATGATTCGGTGTGTGTGATTGTGGATAGAGACACAAAATCAGCCCACTTTTTGCCTGTTAGGAAAACTTATACAGTGGAGCAGTATGCTGAATTATATATGAAAGAAATTATACGACTACATGGGGCTCTGAGGTCGATAGTATCCGACAGGGACCCCACCTTCACCTCCAAGTTTTGGGAGAGCTTGTAGAGGGATGTGGGTACACAGTTGTGGTTTAGTACCGCCCGACTATCGTCCTTAGACGGATGGACTGTCTATTAGGATGATTCAGATACTGGAAGATATGTTGCGAGCTGCGTGCTGGATTTTGGCGGGATCTTGGAGTAAGTATCTCCCTTTGGTAGAGTTTCCATATAATAACAGTTATCAGGCAACTATCGAAGTGGCTCTGTATGAGATGCTTTTGATAACTTCATTTATGTGTCGTTTTAGAATGTTTTTTGTGGTAATATTGAGTCTTTATGTGTGCTTTGAGCAAGAATACACTTTTGTTTATCTTTGTTGTAGATTGGTGCATAAAATCATGAGAAAAAAGAGAAAATGGTGGAAAAATGAAGATCTTGGTGGTTGTTCGACTCAAAATGGTGCTACGGACAAGTAAAAGTCATTTTATGATGAAGAAACGAGACTGAAAGACTTAAATTGAGAAATAATGAATTAGAGCCGCGACTTGAGCTTATAAGTCGTGACTCTAGGCAAGTTAGAAACAAATGGTTGCTGAAGGGAAATAGTGCTACAACTTGACCTTATAAGTCGCGGCACAAGGGGAAGTGAGAGGCTAAGCAAGGGGACATAATGGACATGGGCTGCGACTTAGGGCCTGAAGACTTATGCAAATTCGGAGGAGCTTAAAAATTGACACGAGCCGCGACCTAGAGTAGGCCAAGTCGCGACCCGCCTATGAAAAACAAAGCCTTTGTGATTTTTTACTATAAATTCAGACTTAAGGTTCAATTAGGTCAGATTTTAATTACGTTTTTAGAGACTAATTGTTCTGCATTTTTATATTTTTCTTTCTTCTTCAAGTATTTGAATCTTATGTTTCTGAATTATTATTTTGTTGATTTAGTCATGTCTGATATGAGATAAACATTTTTATATAGGGTTTAACGTAGTCACTTAGATTTATATTTAATTTAATTATGATGTTCTAATGATTTTTCTTCTATATTCTTATCTATATAATGTTTGCTTAATGCTAGTAAATACCTGATCAATATTTTCTTGATTTATGATTTTGATTCAAAATTCGAAAGATGAGAATTGAATATGCTATCGTTATATAGACATAGGTTGCATATTGGACGAAAGTACCAGTATGGCTCGTGTAGTAATTAGGTTTCTATGCTTAGTGCCTGCTATATGTTTAAGTTTATCACAGAGATGCAGAAAACCTGTACGCCTCAATATCACCACAAAGCAGTTAAGGGCCAGGCTCTATCAGAATCTCATGCTCTCTATTAATCATACAAATTAATGCATTCATATTGTATTCAAGTACTTAAGAATATAATCTCATATATTCAATTACAAAACCCTGAGTTGAGCTTGTCTTTAGCGGCAAGTGTACATGTCCAGCCAGTCTTCAGGATCCCTTAAACCAAGACCGCTTTGATACCAAGTTGTAATGCCCTGGATAACCAAAGTTGTTAAAATAGTGCAGGACTTGCTAACCAAGTCTTTCAAATGAAAACGTGATCCTATAGTCATAAACAGGTTAAGTTTAAAAGTTTTTTTTCATAAAGAGATAGTTCTCATTAAAATGATTGTTAGTACATGGGATCCCAAAACAGGGTATAAAAGACATATTTATGAAAATTCCAAAAGTTATAAATAAACATGCCCACTCTAATGGAAAAATAGATGTTTTAGGTTTTCGTCCCTGTAAAAACCCTCGACCGTGCCTGCCGAGCAGCTGATAATGTACACCTCGCCCCCAGAGCTCTCCAACTCATGGTTGAACCATCAAACCATTGCCTTTACCTACAGCATGTAGCACCCGTGAGCAGAGGCCCAGCAAAAAAACTATAATGCATAGCATAATCAAAAATAGTAATCAGACAACTCACAGATCATTAATCAAATACTCAATAGACTGCATCGTTCACATAATTAGTGATATCGGTCAACAAACCAATAATTAACCATCCAGACAATGAGGATGCTATAATCATCAAATTAACATCAATAAACATATCACACAATATCTAGGGTCGACGCCCTTAGGCCACACCTCTGTTAAAGTCACTGTCTTCGACTCACTTAGGCTGAGCCTAGTGCTCAACCCATTGACTCTGGCTCCCTTAGGCCAAGCTCAATGATTATTTGATTAACCTCAGCTACTAGTGGCCGAGTCGCGTCCTTATGCACCAATATTGATTCCGGCACGCTTAGGCTGTTTATTTCATATTCACATGGCATAATACCATTGTAACGCCCTGGATAACTAAGACCGCTACACTGTGTACTTTTAAAGGTGCAGGACATGCTAATCAAGTCAACTAGTTAAAAACGTGTCACTGAAACCATTAATGTGATAGGGTTAAAAAAATTTGGTCTCAAAAGATACATTTCACATAACAAAACATTTTTACACATGGGATCCCAAAGGAAACAACGTTTAAAAGTCAGTTTACAAAATTTCTAGAGTTCAAACAACCACTACTCTAAGGGAAAAACAGACGTTTATGGTTCTCCTGTTCCTGTCTCCCCCTCAACCGTGGCAGCTAAACAGCTGACCATGTACATTCTGCTCTCAAAGCTCTCCGACTCAGGGCTAATCAAGCTTGCCCTTGCCTTTACCTGCACCACGTAGCACCCGTGAGCCAAGGCCCAGCAAGAAAACATAACATTATATAATGAACAATGATAACAACTGAATAACCCTTTAAGCATGATCATACACTTAACATGTCACATTAACCACATAGCACGTAGATACAACCAAGATTCAGCCAATCAACACTCAACTATTCAGCATGACAAATCCACCAATCAATAATAACAACTAAATCACATAATAATCAGGGTCGACACCTTAGGTTGTACCCTCTATTTACCCCATTAACTCCGGCCCGCTTAAATCGAGCTCAGTGCATAATAAGTTGTCATCAGCAACTAGTGGCCAAGTCGCGCCCTGTGCGCTATTGTAAACTTTGGCAGTCTTAGGTCGTTTGTCTACTATTTACGTGGCATAATATCACCCTTAACAAAGCATACAAAATAGGGAACCCTTAGTGTCATTATAAATCCATAACCGGGTGCAGTTTTCTTACCTTTAGTTTCCAAATGTACTGATTACGCGAGATGCCTCTTGAGCACGATCTGCTTCCCGAGCCCCTAGCTTATACCTAGTCACAACCAAGATAAGGGATACTGTGACGACCTAACTTATTCTAGACTTTGGACCATTAACAACTACTATTCATAGATACTAATCTTAAGAAAACTTACATACAAAATAGTTGTAACTTTATTAAAACTGTAAAACCAGGGTTAAAATACATAAAATTTAGTTAGGATATGGGATCCCATTGTTTGAAAATAAAATAGAACATAACTTAAATAAATTGGTTACAAAATTAAGTGGGGAAATACTTAGTATTCATAATTTAAAAGACTTAAACAACTTCATCCTTGAATCGTTTGCGCAGTCCACCGATTCCATTCACCCTCAATACACATTCCCAAGCTTCCAAGAATCCTCCCACCGCCATAACTATTTTCCTGCACATATAAAACATAAATTAATGAGCATAAGGCCCAGCAAGGAAAATCTACTACAAGCAACATAATCATACACATAAACTATGAACATATATCAAATACTATAACACATATATCATAATTCTAACCCATGTACATGGTAACTATTGAGGTTTGCTAACTAAGCAACTATAAGCCTCAAACTACAATGAGGTTTGCTAGTTAAGCAACTATAAGCCCAAAAAAAAACATAAAAGTGTTAGGGTTTGCAATATAGCAACTATAAGCCCCAAAACATAAATGTGATAGGGTTTGCTATATAACAACTATAAGCCCCACACCTACATATATCATAACACATAAAGTCATACTATAACATAATCATAACACTTTTATATAAACATAGCACATATCACATAAGAACTGTCCTATTTTCCTTACCAAAATACCGGGATGATGAGAACATGGTTGGGATTTTGTAACACTCCTAAAAACCATTAATAGAGAGGTGAGTATTCTAAAAGAAAAGAGATGAAAGGAATGAACTATACCATCGAGAAAATACTTACCAACGAGAACCTCAAATTCAAAGAACATAGATGCCTAACCAGAAATATAGAATACTGAGTTAGGAATTGAGTAGAGAAAAACTATAAGAACTTAATGAAACAATACAGAAAGGAACTAAGAATAGGGATACCTTTGAAATTGCTATACCCGAACTACACCTCAAAACCGAAATACACACTATGAACCTTACTTCCCAAGTGTTTGATAAGCTTATAATGAAAAATCTTATAACCCCAACCCAAGTGTGTAACACTCTAAAGTAATCCTAGCAACTTGTAGGCTCTGAACTCAGCATGATGAATGAAGAAATGGATGGGTACTAGGTCCTATTTATAGAGTTCAAGAATGAAAAGATCTTCATTTATCTTGAATAAAATAATGGCTTTTTAATTGAAAAACATTTGAATAATCGTTGAGCAGAGGCTGAAGACTCGGTCAAAAAGATTCCGAACTTATCAAGAGGTTAAGGATTAAAATGAGCTCGGTTTCAAAATTATTCAAAAATCATGCACTGCAGCCGATATATCGCCCATGCTAGGCGATATATCGCCCATACGAAAAACACGTAACTTGGTTGTGACTAGGTATAAGTTACGTGTTTTTCGTATCCCCGTGTGGTGATATATCGCCCCATAGAGCTGCGATATATCGGCATACACTAAAATATCATACACGTAATTACACATTTTCAGCCTAATTTGAATTGAGTAAACAGTCTTGACTAAGTCCTTTAACGATTTCAAAGCTGCTGGCAGACTCTAGGATTTTCAAATATTACTCTTAATAAACTTATTCCTAAAAATTACTTAATTTCTCATTAAACATACACATGACAAGTGTTAATATCTTATTGGGTCTATCTAAACCTTATAGTATAATAATTATCATCTTCATAATCAGTCATATTAATCAAACCTTAGGTTATAATTAATATTCTTAAACTATAGGTTAAACTTATAAAATCTACAAGTGTTGCTACAAGTGTCCAACTAAGTCCCGACTTGAACCAAAATCCACAATTATAAATATACTGCAACTATTACTATTACTACTACTATCTATCTACCTAACTAAGTAAAGTTCTTGGATTCTACAAATACCATTAATAATTGTAAAAGGGCTTCTAAATAAGGTTCTAGTCTCTGGAACATTGAATTCCACCAAACATGGTAGCAGATTCAATCTCGATCACCCTAGGTTAAATTCCCATGCTTAAAATCCCAAAAATACCAAATTCCCTTAAGGGTCGTGGCTCAAGACTCCCATGCCATGGCATAGCCCTCAAACAGAGCCTGTCTAGGATCAGAACCTGACACGAGCCGCGACCCTACAAGCCCCATGTCGCGGCCCACCCTTCTTCCTCAATACACTTCCGCTTCAGAGGGCGGTGGCTCACCAAGAACTATGCCGCGGCCCGACCCCTTCGAACCCAGAAAAACCTCAATTTTTAACTCTCAAACCTCACTCAAAACCATTCAAAACAACCCCAATAATATACCACAATTATCACAAACATCCCTGCATGATTTCAGAGGCACAAGCCATCAGAAACCTAATCTAAACACTCCTCAATATACCTTTTCAATCTCTGAAACTCACACACTCAGGAACACTAGAACCAGTCATAAAAGCTCAGAATTCAAACACTAAATCAAGAATTGGATCTTTCCTTCTCTGTTGAACCAACTCTCTAAGGGATTCCTGAGCTAACTTCCAAGTTTCATCTTCAATTCAACCCTTCAATATCAAAATTCATAAACACCTCAAAACCAGCCAAAAACACAGAATTAATCACCATGCACAAAGCTTATGACTTACCTTAATCTTGGTTGAACCCCTTAGCTAAACACTAGATTAATCCTCCAAAATTCCAGCTCAAGCAACTGAATTCCAAGCTGAATTCCTTAGATTCTAGTGGTTTTCCTTGAGAAAGAATAAGAGAGAAGGAGAGAGAGAGAGAGGGGAGGGTCGGTTCCTTTTTTTTTTCCACTGAGTTCTGAGTTTTTACTTAGTCTATCCTTAGGTAATTAAGTTAATCCCGAGGCTCGGGGTGCCGGAAACATCCCCGAGGGAAAAATGGTAAAATTCCCCAGTATTCCCACCTAAGCTTCCTAACCTCAAATCTCAAATTATTTATTTCCATAACCCTATAACCTAAATAACCATTCAATACCTGAAATACCCCTTGACTTGCCCCAAGTCAAGTATTTAGCCCCGTTGTGACTTTCCCACTAACTAGCTCCCTAGGATCGCCTCAAGTCGCATGTTGCAGATTTACCCACATAATAATGTGGTTCTCACAATTATAGCGTATAATCGCATTTACATTCATATAACCATACAAGCATGCTTATCATAAATTCATGCATTAAACTAATAAATTCACACATAAACCAATTATGCCCTCCTAACACATTAATCAAGGCCCTTAAGCCGTATTAGTGATTTTTGGTCGTTACAACTATCCCCTCCTACTGAGAATTCCGTCCTCGAAATTTACCTGAATAACTCGGGATATTGATCCCGCATCACCGTCTCTAGCTCCTAGGTCGCTTCCTCGACCTTGCTATTTCTCCACAGCACTTTAATTAACGGAATTGACTTATTCCGTAGAACTTTATTCTCCCGGTCCAAAATCTGAGCTGGTCGCTCCTCATAGGACAAATCTGTCTGCAACTCTAAGTCCTCATACTTCAATACATGCGTCGAATCTAAGACATACTTCCGCAACATAGAGACATGGAATACGTCATGAACTCTCGACAACGACGGTGGAAAGTCTAACCTATAAGCCACCTGTCCAATTCTTCCCAAAATCTTGGAAGGTCCAACAAACCGAGGGCTGAGCTTGCCCTTTACTCCAAATCTCCTCACCCCTCGCAATGGTGAAACTCGCAGAAACACGTGGTCCCCAACCTGGAACACCATGTCTCTACGCTTGGGATCAACGTAGCTTTTCTGTCTACTCTACGAAGCAAGCATTCTAGCTCGGATCTTCTCAATAGCTTCATTTGTCCTCTAAACCATGTCTGGCCCCAAATACTTTCTCTCACCCATCTCATCCCAATGAATGGGCGACCTACACTTCCTTCCATATAACATCTCATAAGGGGCCACTCCAATCGTGGATTGATAACTGTTGTTATACAAAAATTCAATCAACGAGAGATACTTACTCCAGGATCCTTCGAAATCAATCACACGTGCCCTAAGCATATCCTCCAACACCTGAATTGTCCTCTCAGACTGTCCATCAGTCTGAGGATGAAAGGCTGTGCTAAACTTCAACTGAGTCCCCGTGGCTCTCTGCAGAGCTCCCCAGAACTTGGAGGTAAAGATAGGGTCTCGATCAGATACAATAGACTTAGGTACCCCATGGAGACAAACTATCTCCCTCACATACAACTCTGCATATTGTTCCACTGTGTAAGTCGATTTCACTAGCAAAAAATGAGCTGACTTGGTGTATCTGTCCACTATCACCCACGCCGAGTCATGAAGTCCCACTGTCCTGGGTAGACCTCCCACAAAATCCATGGTAATGTCCTCCCACTTCCACTCTGGAATACCCAAAGGCTGAAGCAATCCCACTGGTCACTGATGCTCAACCTTCACTTGCTAACATGTCAAACATCTGTCCACATACTCCACCACATCCTTCTTCATCCTAGGCCACCAATATAATGTCTGTAGATCCTGATACATCTTTGTGGTACTCGGATGAAGCGAGTATGGCGTAGTGTGAGACTCATCTAGTATCTCTCGTCTGACCCCTTTATTTGTCGGAACACAAATCCGTCCCTGATATCGAAGCACACCAGTCTGAGAAACAGAATAATCCTTAGCTGTCCCCGCTAAGACATGTTGTCTAACCTTCTGCAACTGCGCGTCTACCAACTGACCCTCCTTGTTCCACTCTAGCAGGGTCGACTACAAAGTAACATTGGCCAATCGGCCCACAACCAGCTCTATCCTTGCCCTGGTCATCTCATCAGCCAACTCCCTGGAGATCTGAACTGAACTAAATAACGACCCCAGCCCCTCCAGCTCAATGCATCTGCCACAACATTGGCTTTCCCTGGGTGGTAGAGAATGTCACAATCATAATCCTTAACCAACTCCAACCAACGTCTCTGTCTCATGTTCAGATCCTTCTGGGTGAAGAAATACTTCGAACTCTTATGATCGGTGTATATCTCGCACTTCTCCCCATACAGATAACGTCGCCACATCGTCAGTGCGAATACCACTGCTGCTAGTTCCAAATCCTGGGTAGGGTACCATTTCTCATACTCCTTCAGCTGTCGTGACGCATCATAGTATACTACAAACTTTCCTTCTTCAGCTGTCCGAAGGAAGACTCAGTACAGGTGCAGTAACAAACCGTTGCTTCAATTGCTGGAAACTGTGCTCGCACTTCTCTGACCAAACAAACTTCTAATTCTTCCGAGTCAACTCTGTCATCGGTGAAGCAATCTTCGAGAATCCCTCTACAAACCGCCTGTAATAGCCTGCCAAACCGAGGAAACTCTGCACCTCCAAAGCGTTCCTTGGCCTTGGCCAATCTCTCACCGCTTCCACCTTGGATGGATCCACCTTAATCCCTTCTGCACCAACAAAATTCCCAAGAAAAGTTACTTCTGGAAACCAAAACCCACACTTCTTGAACTTGGCATATAACCGATGCTCCCTTAACCTCTGTAAGACCCGTCGAAGATGTCGCTCATGCTCTGCCTCTGAACTGGAGTATACTAAAATGTCATCGATGAAGACAATGACGAACTGATCCAAGAAGTCCTTGAACACCCTGTTCATTAGATCCATGAAAGTTGCCGGGGCATTGGTCAAACCAAAAGACATGACCAAAAACTCATAATGCCCATACCACGTTCAGAAGGCCATCTTCGGTATGTCCTCGTCCTTGATCCTCAGCTGGTGATAACCAGATCGAAGATCGATATTTGAGAACACTGTCTTTCCCAGCAGCTGCTCAAACAAGTCATCGATCCTTGGTAGAGGGTACTTATTCTTGATAGTCAACTTATTCAATTCTCTGTAATATATACACATCCTTAAAGTTCTGTCCTTCTTCTTGACAAACAAAACTGGAGCGCCCCATAGAGAGTTGCTAGGCTTGATGAATCCCAAATCCAGAAGTTCTTGTAGTTGTATCCTCAATTTCTTCAACTCTGCTGGTGACATCCTATATGGTGCTCTTGATACTAGTTATGTCCCCGGTGCTAACTCAATAACAAACTGAATCTCCCTGTGCGGCGCCAATCCTGGTAGCTCCTCAGGGAACACATCTAAAAACTCACAAACCACCTTGGTCTCTCCTGGCCCCACTGGCAAAACCCTGGTGAAATCCACCACACTAGCCAGAAAGCCTATACATCCACCCTGTAACAAGTTTCTGACTCTCAACTCTGATATCATGGGTACACGGGGTTCACATACCGCACCCACAAAAACAAAAGGATCCTCGCCCTCAGGCTCAGAAGTCACCATCTTCTTCCTACAGTCAATAGTAGCCCCATACCTGACCAACCAATCCATCCCTAAGATCATGCCAAAATCCTCCATGTCTAACTCAATCTGATCTACCAAAGGCTCCCTACTATCAACCATCACTGGTAGTGCCCTAATCCACCTCCTAGAAACTACCAGTTCCCCAGTAGGCAATAAAGTCCCCAACCCTACAGTCTGATACTCACTAGGTCTACACAATCTATCAATCACTTTACTAGAAACAAAGGAATGTGTAGCACCAGAGTTAATCAATATAGTAAAAGGAGAGCCAGCGCTAGAAAGCTGACCTGTCACCACAGAGGGACTAGCCTCGGCCTCTGCCTGTGTGAAGGTGAATACTCGATCTGGAGTCAACCTATCCACCTTTTCGGCTTCCCCTTTCCTCACTATTGGGCAAACCTTCTTGAGATGCCCCACCGTTCCACACACATAGAAGGCCTTGGCCCGACATTCGCCCTGATGGCGTCTTCTACATCTCGGTCACTCTAGATAACTCCGCCATGCTTCACCGCCGCCCTGACAGCCACCCTGACCACCCCGACCCCTCCAATCAGGACCAACAGCTGTCGATGTGTCAGGAGTCTTTCTCTTGAAATCACAGGGGCCTCCGCCCCTACCTGACCCATAATAAGGAGGCACCACTCTGCAACACTCGTGCCTCATTGCACTATCCTTTCAAATCTTGTTCTCCGCTTCCTCAGAGGTAAGAGCCTTTTCAACGGCCTGAGCATAAGTTGTTCCCCCAGGTACCGTTGTGATCCTAACATCCCGGGCTATCATAGCATTAAGCCTCCTAATGAATCTGTCTTGCCTGGCTGCATCTGTAGGCACAAGGTCTGGTGCAAATTTCGTAAGTCAATCAAATTTTAGGGCATACTCAATAACTGTCATGTTGCCCTGCACCAAACCCACAAACTCATTAACGTTTGCTGCCCGGATGGCAACATTGTAGTATTTCTGGCTGAACAAGTCTTTAAATCCTTCCCAACTCAAAGCAGTGACATCCCTGGTTTGTGATGCCACTTCCCACCAAATCTGGGCATCCTCTCTCAACATATATGTGGCACAGGCCACTCTGTCATGTCCCTCTATCCTCATGAAGTCCAGGATAGTGGTAATCATAGTCAGCCATTACTCGGCCTTCAGTGGGTCAGGTCCTCCCTCAAAAGTTGGGGGATGCTGCTTCCAGAACCGCTCATACAATGGCTCCCATCTATTCCCAACCTCCATTGGCTGAATTACAGGTGCCACTACAGGTGGCACAACAGGTGCAACATTCCCCACTGGAGCCTGTTGTCGTAATAGGCGAATCTGTTCATCTTGGCTCTGTAATCGCGCTTGCATATCTGCCATAAGTTGCTGCCAGTTCTCAGGGACTGGCGGAGGAATCTGGCCCAGGATATCACCCCCGGTCCCAAACCTAGTGCCGGCTAGTCGCGTAGATTTTCTTGGACGCATAGCTATCTAAGTCAATCTGCAATCAATGACTCGGCAATTAGACCATGATGACAGGGTAAAAGCTTGTCCAAAATCCACCAAAGGAACATAACCAATCACAAACAACTAGGATATAGGCATTTATCCACATGCACCGGCATTGCTAATAAGCATGCCCCAACATTTCCACAAAACAGCTAAGATATAAACATCCATCCATACACAATATGTAGTTAATCATTCAAATATTCATTTACATGCACGACGATGCTAATAAGCATGCCTCAATATTCTCACACAACAGTCAAGGGCCAGGCCCTATAAATATCTCATGCTTCCTATTAATCCAATAAATAACAACATTCATAACTCATTCAAGGCATACTAGCATATAAGCACATATACACACTACCAAACCCTGAATCAAGCTTGCCTCTAGCAGCGAATGTACATGTCCAGCTGGTCTTCAGGAACCCTTAAACCTAGGATGTTGTGATACCAAGTTGTAACGCCCTGGATAACCAAGACCGCTACACTGTGTACTTATAAAGTTGCAGTACTTCCTAATCAAGTCAACTAGTTAAAAACGTGTCACTGAAACCATTAATGTGCTAGGGTTAAAAGATTTTGGTCTCAAAAGATACATTTCACATAACAAAACATTTTTACACATGGTATCCCAAAGGAAACAGCGTTTAAAAGTTAGTTTACAAAATTTCTAGAGTTCAAACAACAACTGGACACTCTAAGTGCAAAACAGACGTTTATGGTTCTCCTGTTCCTGTCTCCCCCTCAACCGTGGTAGCTGAGCAGCTGACCAAGTACATTCTGCTCTCAAAGCTCTCCGACTCAGGGCTAATCAAGCTTGCCCTTGCCTTTACCTGCACCACGTAGCACCCGTGAGCCAAGGCCCAGCAAGAAAACATAACATTATATAATGAACAATGATAACAATTGAATAACCCTTTAAGCATGATCATACACTTAACATATCACATTAACCACATAGCACGTAGATACAACAAAAATTCAGCCAATAAACACTCAACTATTCAGCATGAAAAATCCACTAATCAATAATAACAACTAAATCACATAATAATCAGGTTCAACACCTTAGGTCGCACCCTCTGTTTACCCCACTAACTACGGCCCACTTAAATCGAGCTCAGTGCATAATAAGCTGTCCTTAGCTACCAGTGGCCGAGCCGCGCCCTGTGCGCTATTGTAAACTTCGGCACTCTTAGGTCATTTGTCTACTGTTTACGTGGCATAATACCACCCTTAACAAAGCATGCAAAATGGGGAACCCTTAGTCCCATTATAAATCCACAACCGGGTGCAGTTTACTTACCTTTAGTTTCCAAATGTACTGATTACGCGAGATGCCTCTTGAGCACGATACGCTTCCTGAGCCCCTAGCTTATACCTAGTCACAACCAAGATAATGGATACCATTAATAATTGTAAAAGGGCTTCTAAATAAGGATCTAGTCTCTGGAACATCGAATTCCACCAAACAAGGTAGTAGATTCGAATTCCCATGCTTAAAATCCCAAAATACCAAATTTCCTTAAGGGTCGCAGCTCAAGACTCCCATGCCATGGCATAGCCCCCAAACAGAGCCCATCTAGGATCAGAACCTGACACGAGCCGCGGCCCTACAAGCCCCATGCCGCGGCCCACCCTTCTTCCTCAGCACACTTCCGCTTCAGAGGGTGGCGGCTCACCAAGAACTATGCCGCGGCCCGACCCCTTCGAACCCAGAAAAACCTCCATTTTTAACTCTCAAACCTCACTCAAAACCATTCAAAACCACCCCAATAATATACCACAATTATCACAAACATCCCTGCATCATTTCAGAGGCATAAGCCATCAGAAACCTAATCTAAAAACTCCTCAATACACCTTTTCAATCTCTGAAACTCACACACTCAAGAACACTAGAACCAGTCATAAAAGCTCAGAATTCATTCACTAAATCAAGAATTGGAGCTTACCTTCTCTGTTGAACCAACTCTCTAAGGGATTCCTGAGCTTACTTCCAAGTTTCATCTTCAATTCAACCCTTCAATATCAAAATTCATAAACACTTCAAAACCAGCCATAAACACAGAATTAATCACCATGCACAAATCTTATGACTTACCTTAATCTTGGTTGAACCCCTTAGCTGAACACTAGATTACTCCTCCAAAACTCCAACTAAAACCACTGAATTCCCAGCTGAATTCCTTAGATTCTGGTGGTTTTCCTTAAGAAAGAAGAAGAGAGAGAGGGGAGGGTCGGTTCCTTTTATTCCACCAAGTTTTGAGTTTTTACTTAGTCTATCCTTAGGTAATTAAGCTAATCCCGAGGCTCGAGGTGCCGAAAACGTCCCCGAGGGCAAAATGGTAAAATTCCCTAGTATTCCCACCTAAGCTTCCTAACCTCAAATATATCCCCAATTATTTATTTCCATAACCCGATAACCTAAATAGCCATTCAATACCTGAAATACACCTTGACTTGCCCCAAGTCAAGTATTAAGCCACGTTGTGACTTTCCAGCTAACTAGCTCCCTAGGATTGCCTCAAGTCGCATGTTGCAGATTTACCCACATAATAATGTGGTTCTCACAATTATAGCATATAATCGCATTTACATTCATATAACCATACAAGCATGCTTATCATAAAATCATGCATTAAACTAATAAATTCACATATAAACCAATTATGCTGTCCCGGCACACTAATCAAGGCCCTTAAGCCATATTAGTGATTTTGGGTCATTACAACGATCATACAACACCACATACAAGTAAAGGGAACTCTTAGTCCCAACTTATCCACATAAAAGGGTGCAGTTTTCTTACCTTTAATTCCGAGTGCTTTAGTTACTACAAACGATCCTCGAGCACGATCCCGCTCCTAGCCTTGGCGTACACCAAGTCACAATCCATAAATGATACCTCAATGAGTTTGGATTCCAAAGGACAATCCCGAGACCAAACTCATGCTCTCAGGACCTCTAATTCCACCAAACGAAGTGGTGAAACTGTCACCCCGAGCCCCCAAGAAAAACCCTACAAAGTACCTAAAAACCAAGTTTTGGAGGCAAGGTAGCGCTACAACCAGACACCAAAGCCCCCTAGAAACGCAGCCTAGCGTTACGCGCTAGCACTAGAAATGGAAATTTCTGGTTTTCTCTCTTCAAACTTTCCTGAGCCAAAGCTCCAAAAACTCAGTCCAATCATAATCCAAACTAAAAATTAACCTTAGAACTACACTCTATTCATCATAGGCAACAAAACCCAACCAAGTTTTTCTCCAAAAACTCCAATCCATCCCCAAAACCCATATACAAACTCTCAAACCCAAACACCATTAAAACCAGAGTAAGAACTCAGAAAATCAGAGATAATCAGTCAAAACTTTTACCTCTGTTGTGACCATCTTCTCCCAAGCTACAACCCCAAACTCTGAGCTCAACTCTTAGCTAAACCCTTCCCAGTTCCAAAGCTTCAGTTCATCTACAATCCTCTCAAATCCCAGAATAAACACATGCTCCAATCTCAATTATTCAGTGAATTCAAGGTCAAAAACTTACCTGAAATGGTGGCCTAAGTTTCCCTGAATCTTATGACTGTCCTAAGCTTGCCTTCCCTCAGCTTGACCCAGCTGAATTCCCTTCCAAAACCCTAGCCTCAAGTCTGAATTCTTCAGCCATTTTCGTTAGCCTCAAATTTCACAAGGGAGAGTGAAAGGGAGGGAGTACGTGAGAGATGAAAGAGAGAGAGAGAGAGAGAGCTGATAGAGTTTTGTTTCCTTCCTTGAGTTATTATACAAGCCTTTATTTTAATTCTAAGTTCTGAGTATATCCCTTAATGACTAAAAAAGACTATTTTACCCTTCTAGGTTCTCTAATCCTCAAATGGCCCCTAGGGGTAAAAGGGTCATTTTACTCCTAACTCCCGCTATTTCCTTGAATGTTCCTATTGTTTACCAATTAAACCCCATCGTTCAATTAATCACCAATTACTCACCCAATGTCTATTAATCCCTGATATAATTTCTAAATTCCCAAAAATACCCCCAGGCTCCCACCGAGCCGGGTATAAGTCCTCGCCGTGACTATTTCGCCAATCCGCTCACTAGGAACGTCTCAAGCCACATGCTGCAAATATATCCACATAACAATGTGGTCTCATCAATTTATCACATATAATTACATTTATGCCCTCAACGGGCAAAAATTCCCAACATGCCCTTATGAACAAAACAGGGCTCACATGCATATTTAATACTCATAAACATGCATCTAATCATATCCATATACTCATACAATCATGCATGCCATTTAATCATTTATTCAAATAAATGCCAATTATGCCCTCCTGGCACACTAATAAAGGCCCTTTAGCCTTATTAGCAATTTTGGGTCGTTACAACTATCCCCTCCTTACAACAATTTCGTCCTCAAAATTTATTCGAACACACATCAGGTAACAAATCTTATACCTCTGACCATAACTCCAGAGTCCAATTCTTTACCGTTAATCCTTCAATAACACTCTTACTAGAGTGACAATCTTGTTCCATAAGATCTTATCTTGGAACTGTAATCTCATTAACCTTTCCTTGTCCAATAACTCTGTTGAAACCCCGAGGTCTCCTTATCTCATCAACGATTATTATCCGTCTTGTCATTAGCACCAAAAATACCCTTAAGCCACCACCCACACTAGGTTAAGGCTAACTTGTAGGCCCCTGACCTACTCCTTGGTACGATCTCAAAATTCTTCTCAAATCAGAAATCCAAAAATCATTCTTTCTTTCACTAGGTATCATACCATTCCTTGTCTACAATGTTTGGAGAAATACAAATTTCATGTCCTGGAACTTCGTATTCCGATACTCGAAATTTTCAAACTCTTATTTCCTTTCAGATAGACAGATACTTCTGCCCTAATAATTCTAACAACTTCATTGGTTTTGACCCGCACCAATACTGAACCATAATACTCATTGCCTTTTATTTCCTTACCATATCCTATGTCATGTCATCTTAGCCGCAAACCGGCATTCATCACTGTGACTGTTTCATCAAGGGACTATACTTTTCTTAATATCCCAAACACTTGTACATTCAATACATAGTTTGTTAAAATAACCATCAATCCTTCATATTTCCATACTATCTGTAGGCAACCAATAACTCTAGGTTTGAACCTTATTTCCTTCGTTCTTCATTCCCTTTCCAGAATTTGGAGAAATTTAAGGGTCTCAACCCAACACTATCACTTATCATGATGCGTCACCCGTTCACACGAACCAAAGTATGTTAACTCAACCTGCTGAGTATAACCTTCTATATACAATCATCCTACAATCCACCACTATACCATTATATCTTCCAATATCTGAATATTAGATCTTATCACCCATTTTGACTTCCTTGTTACCATATGTCTTAGAAGGTAATACGATGTTCATTTAGGATCTCCCTCTCAACACTAGATTCGATCAGATCACTCATCCGATCATCATCTCTTAATTCTTACTACTATGGTAGGTTTCTTGACCATCCTCACAAGATCTTCTTTCTGAATTTCATTGTCCATAAAGACATATATCTATCGACAACCCATCATTGGTGCCACATCAATCCCAATTGTTACCGTATCTAACCTTCTTGTAATTCATGGCGTCCTATCCAACCGACACAGACCATCCCTAGTAAGAGATCAGCTTCCAAACTAATTTTCCTCTTGTACAGTCAAGGATTTCTAACATGAATTACCTAGTAAGTCTCACTAGATTCTAGTCTTAGGGTTAATCCTATACAAATGACCAAGCGCTCAAATCTCTTATGCTATACCTTCACCATCAACTTAATATTCTCTATATACTAACAATGTTCCCATTCTTTCACCTACCGCGAGGCTCGAACTGTCATCCCTTCAGTCTATATCTGGGCGCGTCTCAGACTTGATGCACCGCTTACAGTTTCATGTTCTTAAAACAAAGTCAAGGTCCCTCACACTACCCTTCTGTACCCATCCATTACACACGGACTTCTATACCACGAGGTGTTAACCAATCCTTATTCCGTCCTCCAAAAATCTGATACAAAGTTGTCCATTTAGTCTACCCTTAGGTTCTTTTGTCGTTCTAATCTCTGATATGGCCGTCCTCCAAAGATACTTATGTAGTATATGACATGTTCACCAGTCTCGTTATGCTTCCTATCCTTCAGACGTTCTTCAGTAATCTCTCTGTGGCTTCAGACTAAATCTCTTCATACCTGATCCCTTCTCTTCCTGTAGCATAACCTTGAATACCCTTGGCGAGATTGAAACTGACACCTTCTAGAGCCTTACCTGTAATCTTGCTTCTTTAGTATTAATATCACCAGTGTAGTAGTCGTTTACATTCCGCTTCTATCAGGGGAGTAGCCTAACACATCCGTGACGACCCTGGATGTGACTTGTTCTTATCATTCCTGTACTTTCTGCTTGTCAAACTCAGTATTAATATCACTAGTGTAGTATTAGTTTGCATTCCGCTTCTATCAGGGGAGTAGCCTAACACATCCGTGACGACCCTGGATGTGACTTGTTCTTATCATTCCTGTACTTTCTGCTTGTCAAACTTACCTGTGTTCTTGAAGCTTAAGTTAGTTAAGAACCTTTACTAATAATCCATCACACCCCACTAGGTACAAGTATCAATTCTTGATATGTCTTTTTCCTTGATCCTCAGCTAGTAATAACCAGATTGAAGATCAATTCCTGAAGACATTTTCCTGTCTTGTAACCGGGCATTTAAACTCTTCATCCTTAACAGACGATGTCAACGAATTCCACGATACGACGCTCTATCTAATCCATCCCTAAGCCATATACTTCTTCAACTAAACCAGTAATTATTTGTACCAAACTAATACCATTCTTCATACTGTCCCCGATATTGAGTCTTTCCATAGCCAACTCCTAAAGCGTACTCAACAACTCTATACACACTCATCTGAATCCCTACTGATCACTTCAGTTTCCATTCAGTCCAACTTATATACTTCAGGTGATGTCCCTCGCAATCCATGGTTGTCTCTTAACAAATTAGCTCTCACCCAGGTTCATAACAAGGCTCTCATATGACGAGCTCAATTACTTTTACCACGAATCCCCCCAACCAGCACTAATATCTCAAACCCCTCGTAGGATACCCTTGAGGCATATACTTCATATAGGAATCCTTCCTGGGAGATACACAACAACAAACTCTTTCAGCCCATTATCTAACCAAGAACGAGGATTATCAAGTCAACCGGTCACCTCTGAGGGACTAGCCTCGAACTTCAAATGTAACAAGGCATTTCAGTCTTCCATTCTCTAATCCTGGGCAATCCCTAATCGGCCCTAACGTACTGAAACATTCCATGTGGATAACGTATCCTTATCTGGCACCTTTCCAGATGGCATCTCCTGCTTCTGGTCCATACTGAATAACTTCACTAAGCCTCATCATTGTCCTGACGACTATCCTGACTATACCCCTTCCTGTCAAAACCAGGAGATGAAGAACTATCAAGGGCTCTTCTGTTCCAATTACTGAGTATCTGCCCTGACCAAATTCCACCAATGGGAATACCGTCATCTGCATTTCTTACCCTTCGAATTTCACGCTCCATACTTCATTCCTTATATCTCAAATACCATGGTCCTCCCTGCTGCCAAAGCACAGATGAAAATCTCATACACCAGAGCGGCCCTGATGCTTTGGGTCATCCCAGAGTTTAATCCTTAAATGAGTCATCCTCTCCGGCTACATCCATATTAGTCTCTTAAGCGAATCGACCAACCCACCAACTCATTGACATACATTGTCGTTGCCTTGCAATTCTTAACCCAGTTCATAAACTTATTAGTCTCCGTAGCTCAGACTACGTCTTTATAACCTCTTTATTGAATCACTGCCTAAATTCCTCCCAACCCTTTATGACAACATCTTGGGTCAGAGTACTACTTTCGGGCATTCTTCTACAACAACTACTTAGCGCAACCACTCTGTTACGACCTATCACCTTCATGTAATCAAGGATGGGATTAGCTATGCTCATCCTCTAATCAATTCCTAGGCAGATCCAAACCTCCCTCAAAACCAGGGGATAATGCCTCTAAAGCCTTCCATATAGTACTCTTATCTGTCTATACCTTTAAGTCAACCAACACTGGTGCCCCTGCTGTTACACTATACAAAGCAGCTCTTACCCCAAAAAAACCCATTATTTCACCCATCTAGTCTCCTCTATCAGACCTCACAGCTTACTCACATACCAGCGAACGTCTGCTGCGACCTTCAGGGGCAGATGGAGGGCTTCAACCCCTATCTATCATCTGCAACCCCTACTATAACATTACTAGGTCCATTTAACCATTATGACCACAAACAATCTGAATTCATCCGTCATTACTGGCTAAATCCCTCAGCCCTGATGTTCATATCAAGAACCATCCCACGGGCAGGTCCAAACAATCACAATAACCATACACACATAAAGCATAACAAACACCAATCTAAATTACTATGCATTAGTTAACAAATTCATTACTACTAAATGTAATCATGTTCATCATGCTTTCCATATACCAATAAGCAGATAAAGCATATAAGTTCCATTTTAACAATTAACCACATGTAATCAATATACAAACCATTATCCAAATATTCATCCACATGCAACAGCAATGCTAATAAGCACGCCTCAATATCACCACACAGTAGTCAAGGGCCAGGCCCTATCAGAATCTCATGCTCCCTATTAATCATACAAATTAATGCATTCATATTCTATTCAAGCACTTAAGCATATAATCTCATATATTCAGTTACGAAACCCTGAGTCGAGCTTGTCTTTAGCGGCAAGTGTACATGTCCAGCCAGTCTTCAGGAACCCTTAAACCTAGACCGCTTTGATACCAAGTTGTAACGCCCTAGATAACCAAAGTCGTTACACTGTGTGTTTAAAATAGTTCAGAACTTGCTAACTAAGTCTTTCAAATGAAAATGTGATCCTATAGTCATAAAGAAGTTAATTTTAATAGAGTTGGGTCATAAACAGATAATTCTCATTAAAATGATTGTTTAGTACATGGGATCCCAAAACAGGGTTTAAAAGACATATTTACAAAAATTCCAAAAGTTATAAATAAACATGGCCACTCTAATGGAAAAATATACATTTTAGGTTTCCGTCCCTGTACAAAACCTCGATCGTGGCGGTCAAGCAGCTGACAATGTACACCTTACCCCCAGAGCCCTCCAACTCATGGTTGAACCATCAAACCCTTACCTTTACCTGCACCACGTAGCACCCGTGAGTCGAGGCCCATCAATATGCGTTCCGAATGATCATGGAATTAAGATGAAGATTTTAGAAGAAATGCACAATACCCCATACTCAGTTCACCCAGGTTCGACCAAGATGACTCACGACCTTAAGGTATTGTATTGGTGGCCAAGAATGAAGAAAGATGTAGCGGAGTATGTGTCTAAATGCTTAGGATGCCAGTAAGTGAAAGCAGAACATCAGCGGCCTGCAGACTTATTGCAACCACTTAGTATTCCTGAATGGAAGTAGGATGACATAGCCATGGATTTTGTGATAGGACTACCATGAACAAATAAGCAGCACGACTTGACTTGGGTAGTAGTAGATAGACTAACCAAGTCAGCTCACTTCCTTCCTGTCAAGACTACGTTCACAGCAGATCAGTATGCAGACGTTTATGTCCGAGAAATAGTACGACTACATGGAATCCCTAAGACCATAGTATCCGATAGAGGATCAGTGTTTACATCAAGATTTTGGGGAAGCTTGCAACAAGCCATGGGTACCAAGTTAAGTCTTAGTACGGCATTTCATCCTCAGACCGATGGTCAGTCCAAGCATTCTATACAGATTTTAGAGGATATGTTGCACGCTTGTGTACTTGATTTTGGAGGATCGTGGAGTAAGTATTTGTCAATGACAGAATTCTCCTACAACATTAGCTACCAGTCAACGATCGAGATGGCACCCTACGAGCTACTTTATGGAAGAAGGTGTCGATCACCGTTACATTGGGATGAGGTAGGAGAAAGGCAACTTCTTGGACCCGAAGCTGTTAGAGAAGCTCAGGATGCAGTAGCGCTGATTAGAAAGTCTATGCTCGCAGCTCAGAGCCGTCAGAAAAGTTAGGCAGATGCCAAGCGGCGTGATGTGGAATTCAAAGACGGAGATCAACTCTTCTTAAAGATATCTCCTATGAAAGGTGTGCAGCGGTTTGTGAAGAAAGGAAAGCTTAGTCCCCGATTTATAGGTCCTTTTGAGATATTGGACAAGGTGGGAACAGTTGCATATAGATTAGCCCTACCGTCAGCTCTAGCAGATAGCCATAATGTGTTCCACATCTCGATGCTGTGTAGATATGTGTCAGACCCATCTCACGTCCACAAGTAAGATACGATAGCACTCTCGAAAGACTTAAGTTACGAGGAACGACCGGTTAGCATCCTAGATAGAGGGATGAAGGAATTACGGTGTAAGAGTATTCCGATAGTCAAAGTTCTATGGAGTAATAGTTCTGAACGGGAGGCAACGTGGGAGTTGAAGGAGGAAAAGTTAGCATGGTATCTGGAATTGTTTGGTAAGTAAATTTCGGGGAAGAAATTCTTTTAAGTAGAGGAGAATTGTAGTGTCTCAGAATATTTACTTAGCTAGCGAGATAGTAGTAGTTAGTATTAGTTTGTAGTATGTTAGTTACTGTGGATTTTGGTTCAAGCCGGGACTTAGTTGGAAACTCATAGCAACAGTTATGGATTTTACAAGTTTAACCTATAGTTTAAGAATATTAATTATAAATAAGGTTTGATTGATATTGTTGGTCCTAGATATATTATTTATTATAACCTAAGGTTTAGATAAAACTATTAAAAGCATGACACTTGTCATAATTATGTTTATTAAGGAATTAAGTCTTTTGATGGATGGTTTTAATAAAAGAAAGATCTAGAAGCTCTAGAACCTTCCAGCAGTTGTTAGGATCACATTTAGACTCAGTCAAAGTAGTTTATCCAATTCAAAATATGCTGAAAAAGTGCATATACGTGTTTGATATATCAACGTATGCCGATATATCACAGATTAGGGGCCGATATATTACCTACGGAAGATACAAAAAACACGTCGACTTTGCACGAACGTACGAATGGGGCTCGAGATTATGGTGGAGCCAATATATCACCCTAGGTAGGCGATATATCACCCTTGGTGATGTATTTTTCAATTTTGAGGATTTTTTAATTTAAAAATAGCCTTAACCACTTAGACCTGCCTTTGAACGATTTTGATCGAGTTATGGATGTCTGTTGAACGAGAATTCAAATATTTTTCATTTTATAATTATTTATTTATTCAAATTACAAGGGGTTAGTCTCACTACTTGAACTCTATAAATAGGACCTAGTACTCAGCCATTTTCTTCATTCTTCAAGTAGTCTTCAGAGCCTCCAAGTTGCTAGTGTTACTATAGAGAGAAACACTTGGGTTTGGAGTTAAAATATTTATCATTCTAAGCTTTTCTAAACACTTGGGAAGTGAGATATATTGAGGTTTCGGTATTGAGGTTTAGATCAATTCATAAGATCATTCAAGATATTCTTATCCCTAAGTTTAGTTCTTTATGGTTCTTTAGTTTTCTTTTATTTTCTTTCAGATCCTAACTCTTGTTTATGATTCTTGGTTAGGTGTTTAAGTTTCTTGAAACTTAAGGTTCTTCTTGGTAAGTTTCTTCTCATTTCATCTTTATTCATTAGAAACTCATCATTCTTACTATTGTTTTTTAGGAGTGTTCTAATCTCATTCTTGTTCCCAAATATTCCAGCTTTTGATAAGAAAAATAGGATAGATTATATGTGTTTATATGTTTATGTTATGATATGTTTTATGCTATGATATGTATATATATGTATAAATATGTTTTGTAGTCATTTGGGGCTTATAGTTGCTTAGATAGCAAACCCCAATATTTTATGTCGCTTGGGGCTTATAGTTGCTTAGATAGCAAACCCCAAGAATAGTTAACATTTTCATGGGTTAGCGTTATGATTTACCCTACCTCGATTAGTAGATAGAGGACCTAGATGGTTTTATCGCATGCCATGTTAATGAGTTAATGGCCATTAATATTGTAGTCCTATATGATATATGTTTTTGTATAGTCATATGTTTTATAGTATATGTTTATGATATAGTCTTATGTTTATGATTTATGATATATGTTGTTAGTAGATTTTCCTTACTGGGCATTAGGCTCATTCCTTTATTTTTAGCTTGATGTAGGAAAATGATTATGGAAGGCGGAAGGATTCATGGCAGCTTGGCTTTTGTGTTAAGGATGAATGGATTCAATGGACTGCGTGTCGATCGAGGATGATGTTATCTTTAAGTCTTTTAAATCATATTTTAATGTAATTCCGCAATTAGTATTTTAAACAATTGATTTAAGTTATGTTTTTATGTATTTAAACGATGGGTACTCATACCGTATTTTATATTTTATCTTGTATTTTGCACAATATTTATTTTGGATTTTTTTTTTAATAAAGTTATGTTATTTCTTATGTATGTTTCCCGAAATAGTAGCTATGCCTAGTAGTTTTAATGGTCCAAGTTCTTAGAAATAGTTGGGTCATTACATCCTATTAATCAAACAGATAACAACATTCATATTTCTTTCCAATCACTTAAGTATATAAACAGGAATACACAATTAGCAAACCCTGAGTCGAGCTTGTATTTAACGGCAAATGTACATGTCCATCCAGTCTTCAGGAACCCTTAAACCTAGACCGCTCTGATACCAAGAGTAAATGCCCTGGATAACCAAGACCGTTACACTGTGTGTTTATAAAAGTGCAAGACTTGCTAATCAAGTCGTTTAGTTGAAAATGTGTCACTAAAACCATTATTGAACTACGGTTAAAAGATTTTGGTCATAAAAGATAAATTTCATTTAAATAAGTGTGTGATACATGGGATCCCAAAATTAGGGTTAAATAACAGTTTACAAAATCTTCAAAGGTTATGTACAACCACAAGCCACTCTAATGGAAAAATAGGCATTTTAGGGTCTCCTGTCCCTGTATCATCCCTCGGCCGTGGCGGCTGAGCAGTGGACTATGTGCATTCTGCCCCCAGAGCTCACCAAATCAGGGTTGGTCCAGCTTACCCTTGCCTTTACCTACACCACGTAGCACCCATGAGCCAAGGCCTAGCAACAAAACCATATACATAACATAACCAATAATAGTAATCAAATCAATTCATAAATCATTAATCAAATACTCAGCAGACCACATTGTTCACATAATCAGTGATATCAGTCAACAAACTAGCAATTTATCATCCAAATAATTAACATTCCACAATCATCAAATTAACAACAGTAAACATATCATACAATATCCAGAATAAGTGCCCTTAGGCCACACCCTCTGTTTATCCCACTGACTCTGGCTCACTTAGGCTGAGCTCAGTGATTATATAATTAACCTCAGCTACCAGTGACTGAGCCGCGTCCTGTGCCCAAATATTAATTTTGGTACTCTTAGGTTGTTTATCTCATGCTCACATGTCATAATACCATCATAAAACATTGCATACAAGTATAGGGAACTCTTAGTCCCAACATAGCCACATAACCGGGTGTAATTTTCTTACCTTTGATTCCGAGCGGAGAAGGTGAACTGACTCCGAGCACGATCCCTAGCCTCGAGCCTCGGCGACAAACCTAGTCACAAGAGTCATTGACATCTATCAACTTCCAATCAGAAAAAAAATACCTAGAGAAAAAAACTTGCCTCCATGACGTCAATTTCTACTAAACCGGGTAGTAGAAATTGTCCCGAGCCCCTAGGTTCAAACCCCCGAGACTTAATAACACTTAGATCTCTTCTAAGCTCAAAACTACCAAGCGGATCTCAACTTGGCTTAGCAAATCGCGACTTGCCCCAAGTCAGAGAGCAAGCTCTCATGCCAAAGGGAGAGTGGGTCACGACTTGGCCAAGAAAGTCGTGGCGCGCCCCCAAGTCAGAAAGCTCCCATGGCCAGAAGGGCCACACGCGCCACGACGCCCCCATTCTAGGTCGCAACACGCCCTGCGAACCCAGAGAATACCTGGGTTTTCTCCTCCTTCTCCCAGCCATGAAGACACAAACTTACCCATAATTTTACCCAACATCTTTTCCCAATTTAAAACAAATCAACAACAAACTCAGAGCTAATTTACACATTTTAACCACTCAAAAACCCTAATAGCATCTCTCTCAATGATCACCTCAATTCAACATTCAAGAACCCAGTAGCAAACTTATTCTTAAGCCCCAAGCTACTCAACTTAACTCTACATAGCTAACCATAATCATCATCTAATCATACCCAGAAATCCAGCAACAATTCAGAGATGAAATTGGAGCTCTTACATCAAATTAGCTGATTCTCCCTCTATGTTTCTAGCTCCAACACTCAGCTTGAATCTCCTTAACTTTCTGTCTAAATCCCCCAAGCTTCAAGCCTCTTCAACAGCCAAGAGAATGAACACCAAGGTGAAAGGGAGAAGAGAATTCGTGAGGGAGAGAGAGAGCAAGCATTCTATTTTTTCCTCCTTCCTTTCCTTAATTCTTCTATACTCTTCTGCCTTATCCTAACATAAAGGCTGAACATATCCTTGACTTAGGAAATGACCATTATGCCCTCCCAAACAAAATAACCCTTTAGCTTATTCTAGGGGTAGAATGGTCATTTATTCCCAATTCCCCTAATTCCTCAAATGTTCCTAATATTTACCACTTAAATCCCCTCATCCAATTAATCACCAATTATTTTTCCCCAATGTCTAAAAATCTCCAATATACTTCCCAAATTCCCAGAAATACCCCTAGGCTCCCCTGAGCCGGGTATAAATCCCCGTCGTGACCATTTCGCCAAACTGCTCACTAGGATCATCTCGAGCCATAAGTTGCAAAAACATCCAGATAATAATGTGGTCTCAATTATTTACCACAAATAATCACGTCTATGCCCTCAACGAGCCAAAATTACAAATATGCCCTTATAAGCTAAACAGGGACCACATGCATATTAATACTCATAAGCATGCATTTCACAAATCCATATATTCATATAATCATGCATTAAATCATTTAAATCACACATAAACCAATTATGCATTCCCGACACACTAATCAAGGCCCTTAAGCCATATTAGTGATTTTTGGGTCGTTACAAGATGGATCTGTTGACATGATTTTATTTCTATGATTTAATGCAAGTATATTTTAGTCCAATATTGTTCTTGTGTTCAACTTTGAATCATTGTTGCTTTAATTGAGATTTTCATATTGTTCTTTATAGTACATGAATTATAATTAGGGTTGTATTTAGATTGTGAAAATTATTACTCGAGAGGGGAACATTCAAACAATCTAGCAACAGGTAGAACAACTTATGTTGTGTGAGATCGAGAGATAAGCATAATTCTAGGTAACTGAGATTGTTGACCCTCAATTTGGCCAACGACACGGAGTCAAAATAACGACAAAGAATAAAAAGGCAATTAAGAAGAGAATCGAACATGAAGAAATTGACACAAGTATTTTATAGTGGTTCGGCCCCAACTGCATGGTAATAACCTACATCCACTTAGTGTTCTTATTGATGTTGAATCCCAATGCCATGATCAAAGAACTAGGGTTCTTGAGTTTCAAAAGCCTTAGGAGAATTACAACTTTTTGGTGGATAATCACACTATGCTCTCACTATGAGTATTCAAGTTCAAGGTTCAAAAGTCCCTTCCTTGAGCCCTCTCATGCATATTTATAGGCTCAAGGGGGTTACATGGGCCAATGGGCCTTTAATATCCTTAATATTAGTGTATCAAGGCAATAAAGAGAAAATATAATAAATATAGTTATTACAAGAGTGCGTATCTTAAAGGAAATAAACGGAAACATGCGACCAGACTGGTCGCGCCTAAACGCGTGATCTGATGAAGCAATAAACATCTGGTCGATAGGCGAACATCACCCCTTCACTTTGATGCTGCCACGTGCCAACCACGTGTAATAAATTCTTGCCACATCATCAGGAGTCATTTTTGGGTAAACATTTGCCCCCCAAGTTTATTTTACTGTGACCAGCATAAAGTAAACTTTGGAGAATGACCCTTCGCTTACCCCACCAAATCTATCAGAGTCGTCCATGCCTTCTCGAAAAAGGCAACCAATCATGTCTTTTCAGTTTTCCAAAAGTTGTCTGACGGCTATTGCGTTTCCCCATGCCTTGAAAAAGTAATTCCATGATTACCTCTTTTACATTGCCATGATCAATATAAATAACCATCCTTTTCACTTTTTACCTTTTACCGATCCCTTTGCCTTCAAGAACTCTGAAGAACAAAGCAAAACTAGGCCCAGAAAAGTTCGTTGATCCACGGTGCACTTGTCCAATCTTCTGAAATTTTCACTCCAATCTTTCATCCAAGTAAGTCTTCTAATCGATTCTTTTCTGTTATGTTGTCATGTGCCTGTTTCTCCTTCGTTTATGATTTCTGAGTTCTTGAATATCTCTGTTAGTTCCTGGAAAATGGTTTCGGGGTAAATGGGTACGTTGATCTATGCTAAACATTGTAGGAAGATAACACCTTGCTGGGATTAAGAATTAGTTTGTTAGTTAGGATAATGAGTTTAGGGCGTAAAATCGAAGTAAAAATTAGATTTTTAAGCATGTAGAAAAACTGGGTTTTTCCCGCCTCTCTCCAGAGTCAAAAAAATTTTTTCTGAAAAACTTTTTACTTCCGCTTTTTGATCCATTTTCCAAACTGATCGTATGCAATTTAGTTTTTTTGCTAGAATGTTGCTGGTCGTATAAAAGCTTAACTTTTATACGCGAGCAACGTTATTCCAACTCTTAACACAAGCTTTTAGGCCATAGATTCTCATCTCCCCTTCTCTGCAAGATCCGTGGGGAGGTGAGAGGCCAATTGACGACGACCTGCTCGCTCAGCTACTCGTGGATGAAGAACAGTCGTTGCTACTTATCCCAAAAATCCATTTTTCTCGAATTCCACCCAACGGATCTCATTCAAGTCCACCAAAAATGGGTAGATTAAAATCCACTGCCCAGAAAAAGAAATCATCAAAACCTTCTAAAAATTGGCCCGCTCCTCGGGCTGAAATTCCTTTAACCAGTGGTAGAGCCAAAACCACTGATTCCAAAATTCAAACACAGGCCAACCTCCGCAACGCCATTCGACCAGACGCCGAATGGTAACTTGATCCTCCTAGCACAATCACTGCTAGGATGGTAAATAATTTCCTCAGAAAGTACATACTTTCTAGGGTTTCTTTATTCCTTCCTACCATCGACCAATGGGCAAACCTCCCTGGTGGTGCCTTCAGCGCCTGGTCGAGGTATCACATTAAGGCAGGAGCAATCCTGCCTCTCCATCCTTTCTTCCAAGGAGTGGCCAATTATTTCGCGGTCGCTCCTTTCCAAATAACCCCGAACGAGTATAGAATGCTTTCAACTATCTATATCCTTTACAGTCATAAAAAATGGCATGTCCCTTCTCCTCATGAGATCAACTACCTGTTTGATCTCAAATCTAACCCCAACCATGACAACATGGGGTTTTTTCATTTTTGCCACCAGGAGTCGACCCGCGCCTTCCTGAGTGGGACTACCTACTAGTCTAATGTAGGAAAGTACTACCAGGAGTACTTTTTAACCACTAACATGGTCGACAACAACCTAGCCTTCACCCAAGGAGGTAACTTCTTTATTTTTCTGGTCGTTTATTTTCCTTGTATTTTATCTGAATTATCCTTAGAAAATTAGCACATTTCAGGTCCATGGCTGCGACCGGCTCCTACTCCAGAAATGGAGGTTCGAGTAGCACTACAGGCCAGCATAAGTGACGTTGAGAAAAGCGTCAAACAACTGGTCACTGAAGCCAACCTAAGGCTGGTCGGGCTTCAGGCACCTCACCAGGACGTGAGGGAGTCAACAGCGGGGAGCGCGATTGGTGGAGAAATTCTCGAGCAGCACCCAGACGTGTCGCAACCTCAAAGGAGGAGACCAACTAGAGTGAAAATCAGGGAACCCTCCAGTACCCCGCGAGCAGCCTCTCCCCCTGCCCCTTCGGGAAAGGGAAAAAAGAAAGCTTCCGAACCCCCTACACCCATCGACGAGTCTTCAGATGAGAACGGTTTCATCTTCTCATTCTTAGACAGTTTGCCCATTCCCTGTCATTTATATGACGTGGACAACAACTTTAAGTATACTCCAAATTTAAATTCAGATTTCTTCCAGGCAGTGAGTGAGTGTAGCAGTAGTTCAGTAAGTAATGTAGCGACCAGTCACTACAACATTTTTTAGCATATATTACGGTAAATAAATGACATATATTCAAAGTGTTATTAATAAAATAAGTAACTACGTACCATTAAAAAAAACACGGTTTCATTTATAAAAAAAACACGGAATAAAAAATAGTTGTAGGCGCCAAAATGAAGCGACAAACTTAATATCATGAAAATAAAATGAAATCATCTGAATCCCCATCCTCATCTAATCTTCTAAATCCCTAATCCACAACCTAAACTATTCCCAGCCGCCTCCTCCTCTGCCCATTCTGTAAGTTCTCCATTCTTTTGAACCGTTGGAGTAGGAACCCAATAGCAGCTCCTTCTCCCACAAGCCTCGACAGTTTGAGCTATGATCTAGTTCCCAAAAGGAAATTCTCTTTCAAGAACAAAGATCTGAAGAAAGACCCCAGCCTTGATTCAAACAGAGAGAAAGAGGCTAAAATTGTCAAACCAGACAAAATGGGCTACACGGTTCCGGATTCGCCTGGGTTTCGAAACAAGACAGGCGAGGTTTTGGTGATTAAATTCAATGGTTCCGAGATTGGTGAGTTTACAATTTTGGACCTTGATTCTTGTGAGGTATTGGCTGTGTTAGAGCATTGTTTGTTCATTTGTGAGCTGAGATGCATAGGGATTTCACTTTGGATTGACTAATGGATTATGCATTTTTTGCCTTTTCTTTTTTCATTGTATTTTCTGTGAAACATACCACTATTTTGATCTTCCATTCTGTAAACCAGGTATTTTCATCTTAAACTTAAGTTTTTCTTTTCCTCTAATATGTTTTCTATAACCTTTATATATATAAAAAAAAAATTCTCTGTATCTCTATCATAATGACAGATTATTTAAAGTAAAAGAAGCAAATTTTTGGTGAGATGTTAAATGGAGATCATCTCATCAATGCACCATATGGGCTTGGGTTTCTAGTAGAGAAAAATTTCACACTGGCATGTTCGAAAAATTTGATCGAGGAACAAGTTTCTCAATTTAAAAATTGTCATTCATCACAAACCACCTCTATTTTGCTTTTAGATTTTATGGATTATTGTATTATAATTGCTTAACTGCATATTTACAGTGTGAGTACTAATATATAGAAATCAAAAGTGAGTGATACTTGCAATGACATCTCTTATCTCAAATGTGGCACCAAAAGATTAAATGAATGAAATTGGAGTATAGATGCATTTGATGTGCTAATAATCCACATTTTTCGATTGATTGTTATATAATTTCAAATTTTAGCATTATTTAGATTCTAAGGTTGTCCATAGGATGTTGGAAAATGGATTATTAGAATGTATTTCCTGCTTTCAGATTATGCCAGGAGATTGTGTTTTTGAAAGTTGAAGTTGCAGAGCTTCTATTACAAAGTATTTTTGTAAATCTAGCCAGGAGGAGAGACTTAGATATTGATATTCAACAATTGATATCCTTGCAGGTTTTTTTCTTCTTCTTTCTCTTTTTTTCATTAGTTTATTTTTTGTTTTCTGTCATTTCATGTATTGAAACTATAATAATGTTGAATGATTATTGGTTGTATTGGTTGCATTGGGCCTACTTTTCTTGTAATACTAAAGCATGCATACTGGGCTTTAAAAAGACTTAATTTTCAGCCAAATTTCTGAAAATTCATATTTATTATAATACTCTTTCAAAAAGCTCATAATCATGCATTATGAAAACTTATATTTGTTGTAGTGATTATCATTCACATCAAATTTTCTTTCTATAATAAGTTCAGTAACTACATAATTTATTCTTTATTTTATAGTGGTCATTCCCTAAAACTTTAGCAATTAGAATATATATATACATATATATAACTTTTGTTTTGTTGTTTAAAAAAAAATACACTTATATGTGTAGAACCTTAGTGTAAAGAGAAAAGACCAAGACATATTCCACACCTTACAGCCATATATGCTCGTAAGTTTATATATATATATATGAATTAATAAGTTCTAAATGTGCATAAAGTAAATAATAATAATTAAATTAGATATGAATACTTGGAATCCAAAAATAAGTAAATAACTCCATGATATACTAGTTCGGAACTCTATTTCAATGCAGAGTATGTTAGCAAATGTTTCCACACTTAAAAAATCTATTGTTACTGCGTACCTTGTTTTTAATCCATTTATGTATACGTATAAGCATATAAATATAGATGCTTTTAGGGCTATATATTCCAGCAGAATGTAAAGGTTCAAAATCATAATCCATGTAATTTGATCTTTAGTGTAGAGATTATAATAAGTAATAAGCTTATTGTTGGTTATTGGTTCCAGTCAGCTTAGTTGACTTAACCGTTTTCTGTTAAGTTTAGTTTTTTTTTTTAGTTATGATCTCTTTTTGTATATATAAGTCTCTTGTTTAAGTTTTGAGACTTAAGAAATTCATTCTACTATTTTGTACAGACTGAAACTTGTAAAGAGAGTTTGAAAGTTGTAAGAGAGAGAAATTGAAGAAGTAATAAGATTGACTGCCAGTGGAGTAGGCTAGAGATACTTTGTCTCTGTGTTCGAACCACGTATATCTTGGTGTTCTGTTTTTTTTTTTTGGATTCTGTGTTTAATTCTTTTCTTGTGTTGGATAAAGGCTTGTGTTCTTGACAGTAAGTTCTCTGCACAACAAAGCTAAACAATATTGCTGCAGTCACTTGAATAAAACAGAACAGAGAGAAAAACTTAGGGAGAAGTAAAGCAAACAAACCAACCCTTTCTTTGTTATATTAGTAGTTAGTATTTAGTATTTTGTCCAAATTATTTTTGAAGTTTCTAATACTTATGGTCGTTCCACAGCCTGTAGGTTTAATTCGTGAACAAAGTAATGTCCTTGCTAGACAGGTAAATATCATAAACCTTTTTTTTTATTCGCATAAAGATGTTGATACTCTTTTTTGTTGATATGAGTAGTTTTTTTATAGTGATGATAATATACTTTATAAACTTGTTCTTTTTTGTTGAATTATCTATTGTGATTTGTGTCAAGTTGCAGATTTGTTTTCTTAAGTATCAAGTTCTATATATTGTGATTGTGTCAAGTAACTTAAAGGAATTCCTGTTTGCTTAACTAAACATTCCCCTCCACCCTTTTTCTTTTTTTCATACTTCACATTGAACCTAACTGCAATGACATCCTCAATACATAGGAGTTAAAAACGTGATTTGATCCATGTTTTGACTTTTGTGTAGTTAATATTCATGGTGATGTATGTATCTTTGATCTGTACCAAATGTGCTATTCATTTTATCTTATTTTCTTTCTGTTCCGATGTATCCATCTTTAATATGTAACTATCTAATGCATATATTTCATTTTGAAGTTTCTTAACTTGAAGCGTTTAGTACAAAGTAGAAACAGAACACAGTTACAAGAACTAGAAACAAATCTCAATAGTTTAGCAAGAAGAAAAACATAACACAAAGGAAGATGCACCAAACCAGAAAACTAGTTTTTGAATAGTCACTTTATTGATCTTGTATTCACTACAACATTTTTTAGCACCAAATCAATTAAAGTCTTGCTGAATGCCTTGAATGAACTTCGATTATGTTATGTCACATATAGATCTTATTGTGTACAATCCAAACAAGGAAATACTAGGGTTTATTATATTATATTATTTTATACAGTTTCTTATTTATTTGTTGAAATTTCTGTTGTTTTGAGGTTGTTGAGTATTCTACTCACAATGCATACATCTTCTGGAAAGGCTACAATGTCATTGTCGACTTCTTTATGGAGGAAGGTAATTTTTCTTGCGAATATGCTAATGCAACACTTTTTTTTGGTTGGTTTTGCTTTTTTCTTTGGAACTGGCTACAGCAACAATTTGGCCTTCAGTTTTGTTTAATGCATTAATATTCTAAGTTCATGATGTGGCTTTTAGTTTCTGTTACTTCATACATCCTTCATCCTTGGTTTTTCCTATGTGGAGTTGAAGACCACATCTTTGATTGACCTATTAAATGTAAAGCAGGCAAAGAATAGTCATTTGCATCTAGCCTCTAAGTAGATTTTATTCTCTTTATATTTTTAACCATTTACCATTCTTCTTGTAAACTTTAGTTGTCTTTACTCAGAAAATATAGGTATACATGGGTTCTTATAGAACAAGGGCTATAGACACCAACAGGTAACTAGTACAAGATCAAAAAACTAAGGCATATTTACAATAGTGAGTAATACTATGTATAACAATTAATAAAAACACATTCAGTAATATTATTAGTGAATCTTTCTTTTTCAATACTACATATATATGGATCCGGCACAATGCTTTTCTACAATTGATTTGTTACTTTTGAAATTAATATATGTGATACTTTGTTGCTTTCTTTCTCATTTTCTGACAAGTTTGTGTTCCTAGGTGTTTTGGCTTTCGATTTATTATCTTGCAGTTGCAAAGTCTGCAGTTGTGAGTTTCGATGCTTTCATACTCTTCTTAAAATTTTCTTCCTGTACTTCTGGTGGCCTTTTGACCTCTGGTTTGATACCATTTCTCTAATGTGTATTATTTGGTCTTTTGCTTCAGTTATCTCAACATATTGAGATACTTGTCTCAGCAGTCACTCATATCAATGAACCTAACAGCTTATATGGGATCATTCTGTCCAAGAAGGTAAGTAATACATGTATACTTAGCTTTGAATTGTAGTTAAAGGTAAGTAATACTACTGAACAAGCTTTGTATAATAGTTTTGACCATCTAGATTGGTTTCTTTTTTTTTTTTAGAGATTATTGTTTTGAGATTTACTGATTTGTTAGTGATTTATCACACTCTTCCCAAAAAATTAACTTCTTTTACCTTAATTGTCCTTGTATGTTCCATGTGCCAAGGTTATGTGAAAATTTAAAACATTATCACTTGTATTCTGATGGACATCTATGAAAGAGGAGTGAAAGTTTGTTGTGCTCAGCTTTCTTGCATTTGTCATTAACCTGTTGTTATAAATTCATGAAATAAGCATGTACTCATGGTTGTCCCTTTTTTTTTTCTTTTTCTTAGGGGTGATATCATTATCAGCTGACCTCTCTAGTGTAGTATTTACCATCTGTCTTTTTGGTCATCAATTATTTTGCAGTATGAGGCTGCTTGGCATGCTGGAAACTGGAATTTTTCCTTGCTTTACATGGGAGATAATTCACATAGTGAGCAAAACTAAAAGTGTCCATTTCAATGAAAATCTGCACAGGTACAATGATGAGTTAAGATTTCTTTTTTACTTCAGTATAATTCTACCATCTATATAGTAGAACTTCTGGGGCATAGTTTATCTCTACTACAAGTACTTGCTCCACTATATAACTGAGATGGTCATACTGGACTTGAGGCTTTTTATTGTTAAAGAAATAGTTCTTTCTTTTTTTAAAACAAAACTGCCTTGTATTTCTTGTAGAATAAAACGTAATACAACCATTACATATATATAGCGTTTATACAACTAATACTCTTAATTACAGAATAAAACGTAATAAACATAATTAACTACAAATCCTATAAGAAAGGAAAGAACATCTATAATCCTTGATTTCCTCTTACTTCTTTCCAAGGATACTTTGGTAACATGCTATTATCTGGCTCTCAAAGTCAGCTAGAAACCTTTTGTTTGTTATTGTCTTTTATATCTGGCTCTCAAAGTCAGTCAGTTACCTTTTGATTATTATTATCTTTTATGTTATATACTGCTGAAATTGTATGATTTTTAGTTGAAAGGATTACACATGACATTGTCATTGTTGTAATTTTTATTCCTCAAGAAACTAACAAGTGTGCTTATAGATATTTTGACTGGTTTCCCTGTGGTTCACTCTATCAGATAGACAAGATATCATAACTAACATTGCATGGCAAGCTAATAAAGTCATAATTAGGTAATTAACTTTTTTTATGTACTCTTTTAGTTTACTATTAATTTTAAGTTGAAGCATTAATTATTTAAATTTTGTTGTAGCTAAGAAAATTGACTCACAACAAAGACAAGTGCACAAAGGATGATGAATTGAAGGATGGAGCAAGTTTCATGCATGATTTACTTTTGAGTATCTTGTAATGTTTCTGTTTTTCATTTTTGAAGTAAAAATTGTTCAAGATTATAAAATTTTATTATGTTATGCTTTCAAACTTAAGTTAGAACTAAGATCTCATGAAGTAGACACATTCATGGTTTGAATTAGTTATTGTTTAATGTAATACTTATGGTTTATCAATCTATTGAGAATTACATTTTATGATTAATTTTGATTTTTTTTATCAAAATAAAATAATGAAAACCTTTTAATTAAAAAAAAACCTTATAAGTATCCTTATCATAATAAAATTTAAAATATATTATCCTGAATAAAGTAACAAAATTTTATTACTGGACTTTTAGTATGTTATGATTTTGAAACATATTATAAGCGTAAGAAATCGTTATGATTTATATAATATAACAAATTAAAAATGCTATCAAAATAATCAAATGTAACAGTTAAAAAGTGTTATGCATAAAGTATAAGATTAAACTTCAAATTTATAACCAAATACTCTAACTAAATGTTATAATTTGAATATAATAGCAACTAAAAATGTGTTATTGAATAGTTTAAGATAACATCGAACATAACATTCGAAAACTGTTATAGAAAAGACAGGACTTTTAATAACAGGGGCTATGTTAGCGTTTTCAGAAGCGTTATCAATACTCCCGGTTAGCAGTTTTTAAGTGTTATGAATACTATTTTTTCTTGTAGTGAGTAGTTATAGCATGGGTACTTTACTTATAATCTCCTTGTCTTTACTTTGAGTTCCATCTATGCTTATTGTCTAACTGCTCGCGATGCTTCCTTACATGCAGGTATGTCGTCTGAAGATATGTTCGATCACTACACCGCTACTGCTGCTCCCTCGAGCAGGATGAAAGAGAGCAAGCGACACCGCGGGGAAAGCAGCAAAGCTGCTTCAAAGAAAGCCCGGACTGAGGATCATCCTCCAACAGCCACTCCTTCAAAAGAGACACTGCCACCTCCCACAATAGAAACAACGCCACCTCCTTCTCCACTCAACTAGCAGTCTCCGCCTACACTGGTCGACCAGAACCCTACCCCTCCAACGCCTTTCGACCAGACATCACACGCTCAGCCTGGAGACACCCTGACCAGTACCATGGTTAGCTTGGCCGGAGAGAGAATATACAAACTCTCCAAGCACAAACGCAGCCAAGAGGCCATCGTCGGCACCAGTTCCATGGAGGCCGACCAGATAATAAACCGAGGGCTCAACGAGATAGCCAGTGTAAATTGTTTTCTATTACTGATTTATTTTATTCTGTCATTTTCTGCCATCGTCTTATCTTTTTTATCTGATCACAGGGATTGCTGACTATCACTACTGGTTGGCATCGCACGGGGACTTTAGTTACCCAGACCAAAGACTCTGACACCAAGCATACAGAGGCGGTGAAGGTGCTCGAGGGGAGGAATGCTGAGCTGCTCGAGAAAAACACAGAACTAATCGACAAGAACAATGAACTGCTCGAGAAAAAAGCCCAGCTGACCGAAGAGTTGTTGGAGTGTCGGGCTGCCCTGAACAAATCTAATGAAAACAAAGAAAGGTTCGGGGAGTGTGCCAAACTCAACTACCAAGAAGCCAAACATCTTGAGGTCAATCTGATTGCGAGCAGAAAGGAGACGGATGAGCTGGAGGGATGCGTTAGGGAGCTTGAGGAGACAAATGCCAGAAACTTGGAGAAGTATAGGGAAGCCACCCACCTTTGCTTCTATGAGTTCTAGAAGCACAACCGTGAGGCCAACTTCAACAACCTTTTCGAGCGCCTGAGGCAAACTCAAATAGCCCAATGCACTATTCGCCTGGAGGAAGAAGAAAGAGGCAAAATTCCTGCTTCCCCAGAAATTTCCTTAGCAATGGGGATTGATGGCGCGGAAAATGAAGTTGGTACCACTGTCGAACAGGACATTCCTCAAGATCCTCCAGCCTCATAGTATTTTTTTTATTTCATTATCTTTTAAATATATGACTAACGGGTCGTGATGTAAAGACAATTTCTTTTTTAATTTTTATTGCTGCATGGGTAGCTTTTTCCTTTTAATCAAACAATTACACCCGAGCAGTAACTGCTCGCGGTGTAAAAAGATTCTTTTTTGATATTATAATATATTTGCACTTTATTATAACATCTGTTCGCATGATCGAACTTAGCATAGTACTTTGGATTGATTTAACAAAATACCAAAATTTTGAAAAATACACTAAGTACCCTAGCATGCTTTCACTTATTTTTCTCATGTGTTTACATACCTTTCGATATGTTTTGCATACTAGATACCTTATATGCCCCCCAAGTGATTGTGGATCTTTAGGTCCTCAGTCACTTACCTTGACTAGGACATGTTCGAACATTTCAGCTCGTAGGAGAAATTTAAAACGATAATATAGCAAAACAACACATGTAATAAGCAAATACTTGTAATAAATACAATAGTTGGCAAGATTGACTAGCTGGGCATAGTCCCTTTTATTTCTCATAATAAATGGACAAATCGTGTCTGTACGAGTGATCACCAACATGATCTTATACTTATAAGCGACCAGTCACATAAAATGACCAACCCTTTTTCATAACTTGTATAAAGTAAAATTAATACGAGCCAATTCTTTAAGAAGAATTGTTTATTGATAGTACTTGCACATGTGTTCTCCATTCCAATAGTGAGGAATGAGATCTCCATTTACGCAAGCACGTTTGTAAGTGCCTAGATGGAGGACTTCTTCAATTTGGTACGGTCATGCCCAGTTAGGTCCGAGTACTCCAGTGGCCTGGTCGCGGGTATTGAGAAAACCCTTATGAGTACTAGAACTCCGAAATTGAATTTCCTTTCACGTATTTTAGAATTGAAATACCGGGTGAATTTTTGCTGGCAAGCTGCTACTCGAAGTTAGGCTTGCTCACACTTTTCATCGACCAAATCTAGAGATTCCATCAATAGCTCGCTATTAGAGCCTTGATCGTACGTCATTCTCCGATGCGATGGCGGATCTAACTCGACAGGCAACATAGCCTCGTATCCATAAGCTAAGGAGAATGGAGTATGGCATGTTGTTGTTCAATGGGATGTTTTGTACGACCAGAGGACTTTAGGCAATTGTTCTGGCCATGCCCCCTTCGCTTCTTCAAGCCTTTTCTTCAGAGTATCTTTTAGTGTCTTTTTGACTGCTTCGACTTGTCCGTTTGCCTGAGGGTGAGCAACTGAAGAAAAGCTCTTGATAATTCCATGCCATTCGCAAAAATCCATGAACAGATCACTATCAAACTGTGTGTCGTTGTCTGAGACAATTTTTCTTGGCAATCCATAGCGACACACAATGTTTTTAACCACGAAATCCAGCACTTTCTTGGTCGTTATGGTTGCAAGTGGCTCAGCTTCGGCCCATTTTGTGAAGTAATCAACGGCCACCATAGCGTACTTGATACCGCCCTTTCCTATGGGCAAAGATCAGATTAGGTCTATACCCCAGTCTGCGAATGGGCACGGACTTTGCATCTGTTTTAATTCATTAGGGGTTGCTCGCAGAATTTTGGAGAGCCTCTGGCACTTGTCACACCTCGGCACAAATTCCATCGAGTCTTCATTCATTGTTGGCCAGAAGTATCCTTGCCTTAGGATCTTTTTTTATAAGCTCTGCCCCCCAGCATGGTCCCCACAAAAGCCTTCATGGAATCCTCTCATCAATTCTTTGGCCTTCTCTTTCGAAATACATCTGAGGAGTGGCATTGAGTAGCCCCTTCGGTACAAGATCCCATCGACCAGGATATACCTAGCAGCTTGTTGCTGGAGGGTCCTGGCTTTGTTTCTATCCGTTGGTAACACACCCTTCATCAGGTACTCCATGTATCCACCGCTTGAATCGCCAAAGAGGCCTCTCTGCTTGGATGCTTGGTGTAGATAGTCATTCAACTGGTACTATGTTTAGGGTGTCAGCATCCTTGGCATTTGCCAACTTGGCCAAAGCATCAGCGTTTGAATTTTGGTCACGAGGTACTTGTTCGAGAGTGTACTTATCAAACTTCGCCAATAGATCCTTCGCTTTATTCAAGTAAGTGATTATTTTTAAACCTTGGGCCTAGTATTCTCCAATGATTTGATTGAACACTAATTGAGAGTCACTGTAGATATCAAGTGACTTTATGTTCATGCCTCTGGCTAACCGTAATCCTGCGAGCAACGCCTCATACTCTGCTTCTTTGTTGGACGTCGTGAAGTCTAATCTAATCGCGTAGTGAAATCGATGCCCTTCAGGCATTATCAAAATCACTCCAGCTCCAGCGTGATGCTCATTAGAAGAGCCGTCCGTGAACAACTTCCATGAGGGAGTTTGGCTTTGAGGTTCAGGCTCTTTAGGCTCTTCTGGCTGCTCGCTATCTGGAAGTCCAGTGAGTTCTGCGACAAACTCGGCCAGAGCTTGTCCTTTTATTGCTGCCCATGGAAAATAAGAGATATCAAACGGCCCAAGTTCAATCGCCCATTTCAACAGTCGGCTTGTGGCTTCTGCAGAACTTACCATAGAGGTTGGTTGGTCAAAACTGTGATTGGGTGAGCTTGGAAATATGGCCGCAATTTTATGGATGCTAAGATCAGGCAATAGGCTAATTTTTCAATAGGGGGATATCGCAGTTCTACTCCTATTAGCCTCTTGCTTACATAATATACGACCTTCTACACGCCATCTTCCTCTCTTACTAGAACAACACTAGCAGCATATTCTGTGATCACCAAGTAGATGAACAAGGTTTCTTTATCGACCGACTTCGATAGAATTGGTGGCTGCGACATGTGAGTTTTTAAAGCTTGAAAAGTCTACTCACACTCCTCCGTCCATTCAAACTTTTTGTTGCCTCTAAGTAGATTAAAAAATGGGTCGCATTTGTCCGTCGAATAAATCTACTGAGAGCAGCAATTCTTTCGGTTAAACTTTGAACATCCTTGATTTTTGTTGGCGATTTCATATCAATCAGGGCTTTGATCTTCTCAGGATTGGCTTCAATTCCTCGCGAGTTTACTATAAATCCCAAGAATTTCCCTGATCCAACTCCGAAGGAACACTTGAGGGGATTCAGCTTCATCTGATATTTATTCAAGACATTGAAGCACTCTTGCAAGTCCCCTATATGTCCTTCTTCTTTCTTCAATTTAACCAGCATGTCGTCGACATATACCTCCATGTTTGTTCTGATCAGCTCCTTGAACATGTGATTGACTATTCGTTGGTAAGTTGCACCAATGTTTTTCAAACCGAAGGGCATTACTTTGTAACAGTAGCCCTGTATCGGTCTGAAAGCTAGTGTGATCCTCGTCAGAGGGATGCATACTAATCTGATTGTACCCAGAGTATCCATGAATGAAAGGATCTCATGCCCTGTAGTGGCATCTACCAGCTGGTCGATTCTAGGGAGTGGGAAACAATCTTTAGGGCAAGCTTTATTAAGGTCTGTGAAATCCACGCATGTTCTCCACTTGCCATTCAGCTTTGGAACCAGTACGGGATTAGAGACCCAGGATGGATAAAACGCTACCCGGATGAATCCATTCTCCTTTAGCTTCTCGACTTCTTCCTTTAGAGATTTTGATCTGTCTTTGTCGAGCAGTCTCCTTTTCTGTTGCACTGGTGGAAAACTCTTATCTATGTTCAGGACATGGCTAATGACCGCAGGGTCTATTCCAACCATGTCTTTATGTGACCAGGCAAAGACTTCCTGGTTCTTTCTTAAGAATTCCACCAATTTTTGTTTCGTTGCTGTCTTTAAGTTTTTACCGACTTCCACAACCCTGGTCGGATCTGCTTCATCGAGTTATACCTACTCAAGGTCCTTGATGGGTCCTATCTCTTCATCAAAATCCCCAAAGCGAGGATCTAAATCTCTGTCCTCACTTTGGGCAACGCCCTATTTGGTGACACCATCACTTGATTGGGCTTGTACATCAATAGCCATTTGCAACTCTTTCCTGGCAGCTTCCCTCGATACACCTTTCTTCGCCTTAGATCTCGAGGAATTATAGCACTCCCTCGCTTCCCGCTCATTTCCCAACACGCATCCTACCCCTGCGTCAATTGGGAATTTCATGGCAAGGTGCCATATCGAGGTAACGGCTCGCAGGTCGACAAAAATTGGGCTTCCAATTAGAGCATTATACGCTGAAGGACAATCAACTACTATGAATGTAGTGAGTAATGTCCTATTTGTAGGTGCAGTTCCTATTATAACTCTGAGCCTAATCGACCCTGTCAGGGCTCGCCCTTCGCCAGAAAAACCATATATGGTTCGGTTCCATGGCTCCAGGTCCTTGACGAACAACTTCATCCTTTCCAGTGAAGACTTGTACAAGATGTTGACTGAGCTTCATGTGTCAACCAACACCCTTTTAACCATCATGTTGGAGATTTGGACGTCAACAACCAGCGGATCAGAGTGTGGGAATCGGACGTGCTGAACATCGTCTTCAGAGAAGGTTATCAACTCCTCCTCTGTTCGAGGTTTCTTTGGTGCTCGATCCTCCACACTTATCATCTCGATGTCCTGGTCGTGGCGTAAAGTCCGGGCATATCGCTCCCTTTCTTTCCAACTATCCCCTGCAATGTGTGGGCCGCCACAGATGGTGAGTAACGTTCCTGCCACAGGAGCTGGCGGTAAAGGTGGTGAACGTTGGCGTGCAGGTGCCTGCTCGTTGCCACCTTGAGCCTCTCGCTGAGACCCTCCTGCGGCTCGTACGTATCTCCTTAGGTGTCCCTGCCTGATCAGGAACTCGATCTCATCCTTCAACTAGTTACACTCATTGGTGTCATGTCTGTAGTCATTGTGAAAATGACATAATTTTGTGGTATCTCTCTTGGAGATATCTTTCCTTATAGGCGTTGGTCGCTTATAAGGGACATTGACATTGGTCGCCTGGTAGACCTCTGCCCATCTTTCGACAAGGGTCGTAGAGTTGGTGAATCTCAGCTCATATCTATTACCTTTAGGGCGTTTATTCTCAGACATTGACGACTCATTGCCCGCCCTTTTTCCACCGTTTCTGCCATTTCTGTTCCCGTTGCCTTTGCCATTGCCATTGGGTTTATCCGACCCGTTGGTGGCCTTGGCGGGTTCTTCCTTCGGTCCCTTGTCTTTAGTAGGCGATTTCCCCTCGTTGGTAATCGCGTCCTCAAGCTTGATGTATCGATCAGCTCGATCCAAAAAATCTTGGGTACTCTTTACCTTATTCTTTCTTAGGCTATTCCAGAGAGGAGAATGGAACCTAGCCCCAGCAGTTAGGGCCATCATCTTGCCTTTGTCGCCCACTGTTTTGGCTCCAGCCACTGCTCGTATAAAGCATTGGACGTACTCCTTTAAGGGCTCTCCCTCTTTTTGGCGTATCTTCACTAGCTGGTTGGCCTCAGTGGGGTGTACGCAACCCGCGTAGAATTGTCCATAAAATTCCTTTATGAACATTTCCCACGATACTATACTAGCAGGAGGGAACTTAAAGAACCACTCCTGGGTAGTGTCGGATATAGTGGCGGGGAAAATCCTACAGCGAGCATCGTTCGACACCTTCTGAATATCCATTTGTATATCAAATTTATTGACATGAGATACTAGGTCCCCGTACCCATCAAAGTTCGGCAGTACTGGCATTTTGAATTTGCTGGGGCTTCTGCCACAACAATCCTCTGCACAAACAGAGTGCCTCTCCTCCAGTCGTACTCTATGTGGAATGTCCGGCTCTCGACCAGCTGTTGTACTGCTTGGTTCAGAGCATCAATTTGAGCCTGAACCGTGTCTGGGATTGCTGGGGCGACTGGTGCTGGAGGAATGTACTCATCGTGCCTCTCGCACCTATCGTTGAGTACGTCTCTCAAGTCAGCATCCCTGCGTATTTGCTCGCTAACTCCTATCCGATCAAAGACGTTATGCTGACTGGGTTGCTCGCCATCGTTATGGCTCGCTAGCCTATTGTCTCTTGGTGAGGGGTTCCTTCCCCCACCTCTTTCTTCCTGCCTGCGACCAGCATTTCTTCTGCCGAAATCGACCTCATTATAGTCATGGCCATCCCTAAACTGCGACTGACTATGGCGCGACCGACTGGTCACACTGTTTCCTCCACTAGCTGGCATCTCCAGAGCGTTAGGGGGAGTCCTGCATTGGTCAGTGGATCCCCGTGCATTATTATGTCGTGGGGATCCCCGAACCGCAGAGCCTGACTCATTATGCCTTCTGTTGGCAGAAGGACGCGGCCCCCTACTTGGTGGATTTGGCTCATCGTCCCCTTGGCATCTAGGGCTGCGGGGCGGCTGCCCGACCCTATTTTGCATCTGGCGCTGAGGATTGCCGTGACCATCTTGAGAGGGTGGTTGTTGCTTAGGATCCCGAATTCGGACATCATCCTGAACAACAAGTGGCTGCTCCAACATTTGAGGGCTTGCTGGCTGGAGCGGAGGACTCAGATTGGGGGCCCGTTGTGGTGATGCATTTGGTGGCTGATCTGATTGAGAGGCCGGCACAACCTATCCTCGGGCCAATTGAATGGCTGCTTCAAGAACGGCCATGGCATCTCTCTGTCGACGGTCCATGTCTGCCTACCACTCATTTAGCTCTTGGCGCTGTCGTTCAATCTCTCTTTACTGCAGCACCAAGGTCTTTGCTGCATTCTCCTGATTGGCCCTCAGATTGGCCAACTCTTCCTGCAGCACGCCCAGTGTTGTCCTCAGCGTTTCGGAATCCATTTCCTCTTCCTCAAAATCCTAGTGCGATTCATTTTTAGCGACATTTGGATGAGGATGTTGAGATGACGCAGCGCCAGCAGCCTGTCCAGCTCTCTTGGATGTCTTAGCCATTTGATTTGCTTAAAGCTTCTTGAGTTCAGCTCTCAATGAGAGCACCAGAATGTTGACCCTCAATTTGGCCAACGACACGGAGTCAAAATAACAAAAAAGAATAAAAAGGCAATTAAGAAGAGATTCAAACAGGAAGAAATTGACACAAGTATTTTATAGTGGTTCAGCCCCAACAGTGTGGTAATAACCTACGTCCACTTAGTATTATTATTGATGTTGAATCCCAATGCCGTGATCAAAGAACTAGGGTTCTTGAGTTTCACAAGCCTTAGGAGAATTACAACTTTTTGGTTGATAATCACACTATGCTCTCTCTATGAGTATTCAAGTTTAAGGCTCAAAAATCCCTTCCTTGAGCCCTCTCATGCATATTTATAGGCTCAAGGGGGTTACATGGGCCAATGGGCCTTAATTATCCTTAATATTAGCGTATCAAGGAAATAAAGAGAAAATACAATAAATATAGTTATTACAAGATTCTGTATCTTAAAGGAAATAAACTGAAACATGCAACCAAACTGGTCGCGCCTAAACGCGTGATCTGATGAAGCAATAAACATCTGGTCGATAGGCGAACAACACCCCTTCACTTTGACTCTGCCACGTGGCAACCACGTGTAATAAATTCTTGCCACGTCATCAGGAGTCATTTTTGGGTAAACAGAGATATTTCTAGATTGTGAAATTGAGAGGTGAAATATTTAGGATTATTTCTAGAGTGGAAGTTAATGAAGGTAAGGATGAATTACTTACACATTCTTTATGCGGCACTCGAGAGAGGGTATAAAGATAGAAAAATATTCTAGGTTTTTGAACATATTGGATTGATTTAGGAACATTAATGATTAGGGGTAAAATTGTTAGAGAGTGAAGTTGAAACCTTAACAATTGTTATTATCTTGAGTCTATTCACATTTAGTTATTTGTTCTTTAAAATTCATAGTGATTTATTATTTTGCTTCTTGTTATATTTTGAAATTGATTTCTTAGATAAAGATAGGATTTAGTATTTTCTATATTTAATTTATTTAATTGATTTTAATCCTTGTGGGACGATATCTCTCTTTCAACTACTTTACTACTTGTTCGATTTATGCACTTGCAATCATATTCATTATTTTTCGCAACAAACAATACTTATCATTTGTAGTTAACCAATCATAATAGTCACATACCATGCAAACGCCATTTAACCACACAGTTCTTATACCCAAGTGAAGACTGAAGGAGATAAGGTATATATTTTAATATTGATGGTGCTATCTTGTGTTAATATTAACAAAGAATCGAATTTGTGTTGGTTTTAATATTAATGGTGTTATTCTATTATCATTATTAAATATATATGTGTTGTATATATATGTATGTATATGTTGGCTACATCTCACATGGTTTTTGATATTCCTCAATAGAAAAAATAAAATGGAATGAAATTACCGATCAATATTATCTGGCTGAGTCGCGGACAAAGTCGCTCTCTTTAAGGCGTTTCGCGGCTTTGCCCTAAGTGTGCACGACAGTCTATCAACCACGCTGTCCCCAGGATAAAACAGCCTCTGTACGATTCCTCCCTGCACCGAGAAGATCGTTCTTGTACACCCTTATAAAAATGCTCTGAGAAAATTTGTAGAACCAAGAAAGAACAAAAAGAACTCACTTTTTTCAAAATTGTTCGATCCAACTTATACACAGAAGAAAATCCCCAAAACTTCTAAAAACATTTTTCCATTAAATCAGAGGAGGATATAAACGGCTAAAAACGTTTATCTTCATTTAATCAAAATAAAAACCATTTTTTTTTAAATGAATGTTTTAAAATTAATTTAATTAATAAAATGATAAACGTTTCGATACCTTTGTTGAAAAAATTAAAAATACGACACCACACCACCCACCCGCCAGCCAGCTTAGCTCGGCTCGGTCGAACGGACGGCAGCGGCGGCGCGTGCGCGCGTGTGTGGTGGTCAAGTGTGTGAGTCCTCACCCATGCGCACAAAACTGGGTACCCCTTGGGGCACACCCCAAGACATAGCATTTGCAACTTATATACACTCCTTGAAGAGTGTTTCAATTCCATGTGGGACTTTTCCCATATCACACACAACTCTATTGTTTCAATTTTTAATAATTCATAAAAAAGTTCCAACTATTTTTTATGCAATGCAAAGGAGATGAAAAAAAAATGGATTTTAGTTGTCTGATACATATTATTTTGAGTGGTTGTATGAGAATCCAAGTGTAAGTTCTCCTCCATTTTTTTAATATTGATTCTTTTTTTCTTTCTAAAAGATAAAATAGAAAAATGAAATCTCTTCTAACTTTTTCATGTTTATTGGTCTTTTTTCTACTATATTTTATTGTATTAATCATGCTTTGATATCATAAAATATAATCTTTATTATGTTTTTTATGTTGTATTTTTATTTTAACTATAGATGTTTTATTCTAGGATATTAAATTGAGTAATGAAATTCCGTACTTTAATATTACCAAGTGATTTAAAATAAACAAATTAATTAAATGCAGAATACTTATTAAGTTGTTTTGATAGACTTCAATTATGTTAACACTACTTATGCAACTGTTACAAGGCTAAGTTGTTCACCTTAGTCCTTGGTACTATGTTTATTAATTTGATAATAGTACCCAGTTTTTTATAATGTATGTTTTTTATGTATTAATTTATGTTTATTAATTTCTTGAGAACAATACATTATCAAACTTTTTCACCATTAGAGAGACAAGGATTCAAGAGCCCTAGCTATCTATTTATAGTTGCTTGAACGTTCAGAAGAGGATCTCTTGATATCTAGAGAAATAAAGAAAAGATTTGCAAATTTCTTTATAAGTAAACAATTTGTCGGTCTGTCTGATTCTGTCTTGACAAGTTATCCATCTGACTAGGCAATTTCTATACCTGGGCAGAATTAGGTCCAGATTCATTTAAAAACTAAATCACACAAAGAATCATATAATATCTTAAGGATATGTGATTTATTCTGCGCAAAATTATTGTGAAGAAATCATATCTTAAAGATTTCCAATTTCCATATTGGGAATGCTTGAAGATGAGGATTAAAAAATTTGACAACTCAAGGGTGAGTCATCCATGATTTTTAAAACACATAAAATCTTATTGTAATTCATAGAAAATAAAAGAAAATATATGGTCTAGAAAAATATTTGCCAAACAAGGTTCTAACAATCTCCCCCTTTTTGCCTTTTTATTGACAAAGCACATATATTTTATTTTTCTAATAGATCCCTGCAAGAAACACAGTTAGATTTGTAGAAACTCCCACTACAAACAACATCTAGCTTTAAAACAAACATTTGAGCAAAGTAATTCTTGGAAAGTCAAAGTACCCAACCAAAATATCCAAAAATAAAAAACATAAAATGACGCTTCTCCCACTCTTTGTCTATCGAAAGGACCAAAAAGCAAAACATATGAACAACATACAAAGTTTGTTGCTATTTTATTCAAAAAACAAAAAATAGAAAGAACTTGAAACTTTCATGGTGGTGGAGCAATGTTGGCTGAGATATGACCAACGAGTTGTTCCAAAGTGAACCGCTGCAACCCTTCCATGGCATTGAGACGATGATGGAGACCATCAATATTAGTCTTCCCAGATCCAATATTAGTCTTCACAGCTGCAATGTCAGTCAACACAGAATTTGGAAGCTCAGATTGCAAAGATATACCTTTCGTCTTTTTGATAGCCGTAGGGGCAGAGTGATCTTTGACTTTGTTGAAAGTTCTAGTAGAAGTAGCAATCATAGATTCATACTCCATCTTGAGAGGCTGTTGTGAATCAAGGAGTTTGTAGGTCAAGCAAGGAAATACAAGATGTTGTCCCTTCTTCATGGCATTAGCAAGGGCCATAATTTGATCAAAAATCTCAGCAACAAGATTAATGTAGACTCCAATCCAAACTTTGAACAAAAAGAATGTCAATTCTTGAGTGATGGTGGATGAATGAGTGGATGGCTACCAATTGTTAAGGGCAAACTTATGCAAAACATTATAAAAATTAGTAGGATCTGAAACCTTAAGAGTGGTATTGGGTTCCCATTGCATCTTTTAAGCCTCCATTTCAGATAACACAATATCTTTATCAAAGACAACCTTATCTAATTCAACATTAAGAGGTAAATTATGAATTTTAGCAATCTTGGCTTCAAAAAAATCATACCAATGTCCACGGACATAGACCTTGCGAAACATAAAGGATTTCTTATAAAAAAAAATTGATCATTGAGATTGACATAAAATTCCTTAACTACCCGATAAACATAACCACCCAGATTAGTCAAAGTTCCTAGCCAACCCCACTTTTCAATAGTAAGTAACACCCCAAAATCCCAATGATCAAAAAGCCTAAAAATCTTCTCACAAATAATATCCCGATTCACAAAATGCTTCATATTTTCTTCATTACAATTGAAGCAAAATATTAAGGAGTGAGGTTTGAAATCAGAACCTGAGACAATTTTAGAAACCTCGGATGACTTGAAATGAAATTCGTGAATTTTCACAGCTTTCTTGCCCTTGGCCTTTGGCGAAAAAGATGGGTCTTTGGACTGGTCAGATTCCGTGTCTGTTGCAACAGTATCGTCAACAGTGGGTTCTTCTTCAACAAGATCTTCTTTAGATGGAACAAACTCCTTAGATCGATCAGATTCAGAAGATGAGCATGGTGGAGGAACTTTCTTGGCCTTTTCCAAAACTTAGAAAGACGAGTTGATCCCATGAGAGATGAGATCTTCGGACTGGAATCAGTGGGAAGAGAGCTTTTAGACGTAGAAGGTTTTTGAGAAGAGGAAAGTTGAAACCAACCTTTGTCATTCTTTTTGGGTGCTAGGACATCAGGCGAAATGGATGAATCAGAATTGGTCTTGGCTGAGGTATCTTCATGGTTGGATCCAACAGCAGTCGAAGATACAGGGGCATTTTTGGAAGACCCAGAGGAGAAGGAGAGCAAAGCCGCCATGGAAGGAGACTCTACTTTGGGTGCCTCAAGGTCATGAAACACCACAGCTTTGCATGTGGTGGTGGTGGTGGTGGTGGTTGCTTCGGCAAGGCTAGTCAGAGACAAGGTACTTTTGCGAGCCTTTGTCTTCGTGAGTGCAAGCTTAGTGAGTGAAGGAGATGGAGACAAAGGAGGGGATTTTAGGTCTTTGAGTGGACGAGACCCACTACCTCTGGTTTTGACCATCGCTTCACAACAAAGAAAACAAACACAAAAAAGAGAAGAAAGGGAAAACGGAGAAAAGGAAATGAAGAGAGACGGGACCCTTGTGTCCTTTTTATAAAGAATGAGACAAAAATGGGTTGATTTTATTCCCTTTTTAAGAAAGAAAAAAATATACACCCGTAAAGGACACAATAATATCCAAAAAAACTGGCAACAATAACACTACAAATGTCAATCATTTTAAAAAGGGGAAACTAGTCAAAATGGAAACTTTTGGTAAAAAAAAAATAAATGCCAGATATTTCCCCCTTCTTTTTCTCCTTGATACGTTCAGATGGAATCCCCATTTATTGATTTTTTTTTCTATTTTATACATATTTATTAATACTAATATATAAAAAAAAATACCCCATTTAAATTGAGCCAAATATCTTCATGACTTGCCTTTAAAAAAATAACAAACTGTTAATCAAAGTATATGTTTACTAAAAAAGGTTAGAAAATATACTTAATATAGATCATGCTTTTAAGTTTCAAAAAATATGTCTCAAAAGAATTAGTCTTCTCACAAAAAAATATTTTAGCCAAATCAAAGAGTGTGTATAGGACTTACAATTTTTCATATGAAGTAAATTTCAAGCATATGTGTGTGATTGTGAAAACAATGATTCATTGCCTTGATTGGCAATTTTAGCCTTTTTTAGGGCCATTGCCCTATGTGACGGTTTTTAGCCTTTTTCTCAAGAGTACCCAAATTAGACGCTTTCATACTATACTAAAGTCTGCCTATGTCAATGGTAGAGTAACTTCTACATAATGATAGTTACATAGGTCCAACTTACTCAAAGATGAAAATTACACAACAGTGTAGGTAACTCTATTCTAAAATGGAGCCTGAAAATACTTTTTAAGGATCATATGCTCACACACGGACACACATTGATTTTGGCAAAATATTAATTTGAGGGACTGTTTCTTTTGATCTTTACTTTTGAAAAATAGATATGATGTATATTAACTATAAGATCTAAGCAATAGTAAAACTAAACTTTGACACAAAAATTTGTACCTTTTTCGTTTGGATAAGTCAAAGAAAACTTCGAGCAACACTTAGCAGCACAGGGGTTGACACAAAAAAAATATTTAATTTACACACACCCCCAAGGACTTCCTGAGGGAATCAAATCTGACTGTATCAAGGGCTTTCGTGAAAATATCTACAATTTGTTTATCAATCTCAATATATCCTAAGACCAAAGTTTTATTTTCAACTAGTTCCCTGATATAATGATGATGAATGTCAATGTGTTTAGTGTGAGAGTGTTGAACAAGATTTTTTGAGATATTAATTGCACTAGTATTATCACAAAAATTAGTCAAAGTGTCAAGATCAAACCCATAATCTGTCATCATTTGTTTCATCCATAATAATTGAGCACAACAACTTCCTGTACCTATGTACTCAGCCTCAGCAATTGACAAAGAGATTGAATTTTTGTTTCTTGTTGTGCCAGGAAACCAGATTGTTCCCTAGGTAGAAACATCCACCACTTGTACTTTTTTTGACATCTGCATTGCCTGCCCAATCGGCATCACAAAAACAAACAAGGTTAGAGTTTGTTTCTTTTGAGTACCAAATACCATACTCATGAGTACCATTTACATAGTGAATGATTCACTTTACAGCTGTCACATGGGATTCCATAGGATTCCTTGGTACCGAGCACATACCTCAACACTATAGCTAATGTTAGGACAACTAGCTGTGAGATACAGAAGACTTCCAATCATAATTCTGTACAGTGTTGGATCCACCTTTACACCATTTTCATCCTTGGTCAGTTTAACCATGGTTCCCATTGGTATTTTGGCATGTTTAGCAGATTCCATCCCAAATTTCTTGATCAAATTTTTGGCATACTTACTTTGAGAGAAGAATGTTCCATCTTCTGTCTGTTTGACTTGCAATCCTAGGAAGTAATTTAACTCCCCTACCATGCTCATCTCAAACTCATCTTTCATTTGCTTGACAAATTCCTGCACTTGAGTGAAAGAAGTGGAAACAAAAACAATATCATCGACATAAATTTAAGCAATAACAAGGTCATAATTAACATTTTTAATGAACAAAGTTTTATCAACTCCACCTCTCCTATAACGATTTAAAATGAGAAATTGAGTTAACATTTCATACCAGGCTCTGGGAGCTTGTTTCAATCCATAAAGAGCCTTTCTGAGTTGAAAAACATGATTTGGAAAATGTGGATCTTCGAAACCCTTTGGTTGTTCAACAAATGCCTCTTCATTCAATATACCATTCAAAAATGCTGATTTGACATCTGTGGATATCAGTTGTTTACTCACACTAGACCCCGACTCGTGAACCTCGAGATAAAGGCTTCGAAGGTGAGTAACCAAGGTCGACCTTGCACCCTGCGCCAAGGGCCACGTAAGGCATGCACCCCTCTTATAGAGCCTCTCTTCATGCGCAGGCTCAGGCAGGATCACCCCTCAAAATTAACGGCACGTCTCGCACTGAGGGTCCTAAGGAAGCAGATGTGTCTTTCTAACAATAGATTACCTTGCCCTTAAGAGTCTCACAAGAAACGGCTGCCCCAAGGCGCCTCGTTCCACCACTGCCTCGCGTGCGCACCTCACGTGGGCCGCCTCTCGTGCAAGCCTCGCCTAGCACCTCGCATGGGTCACCTCACGCACGCTGCCTCGCCCCATCCTCGAGTGGGTCACCTCACGTGGGCCGCCTCGAGCACATCGCCTCACCCCAGCCTCGCGTGGGCCGCATCGCATGCGCACCTCGCCCAGCACCTCGCGTGGGCCGTCTCACGCGCCTCACCATGCTCTTTAGGACGCGAAGCCCAAGACCGTCTCGCACGCCTCACCAGGATATAAGCATATTCCCTGCTGATGAGTCCCTTTTCTATTTTCTAAGGAAGGTGTCACCAGCGGAGTGCAACTCCCATGTACGTATCTCACTCAAGGCAACAAGCCATCTTATACTTAGCAGAATATAGAGGGGCTTGGAGCAAGGGTGTACCTTGGATATACGAGAGCAACCCTCAGGTACAAGGTATGCATACGGGAACAGGTTGTACGACCCAGAGAAGCACAAGGGCGTGACTCTGACATCTGTATTAGACAGGTAGTGATAGTGCAAGTTAGTACCAATGGTGGAGGCACTACCTGCATGTCTCTGACCATATATCAGAGCCGACACCACAACCACCTGTGCCACTACGTCTAATACCACTCCCCTGACAATGTACTTGTGAACAATCTGGTCCCGTGGGACTACAATGTATTAGGGGCCATTAGAGCCCACTATAAAAGGAACCTCACTTCATCATTGAAAGGGGGTTGGAAAAACATTGTATCTTTGAACTAAGAGAAATACAAGTTCTTTTCCCCATTTCTTTCTGCGACTATTTTCTAAGTTTCTTGTTAGGTTCTTGAAGTTCTTCATTTATAAGCTCAACACTTTGATTTTTCTGACTTAACATCATTGACGAGTTCTCACTGTCAACAGTTTTGCGTCGTCTGTGGGAAGGATAAGTGCCAAGCCACTGTTCTTCCATTGATTCCGGCAAGAAAAGATGCCAAGACACTCTAAGCGACTGAGAGAGCCATGAGAGGTGGAGGTCCACCTCAGTGGAGATCAGCTAAAAGCCTCCATGAAAATTCCTCCGCCACCCTAAAATGGGGATGTACCAAAGGAGCCCACGGTTCTTGGGAATGAAAGGGAGGATTCATCCCCAGCTGTCCAGCCCGATGAGAACCATTCGTGATCCGCGACTGCTCCCGCGAGAGATGCCGGAGAGCTTCCACCCCTAAGGCCACCACGGGTACCGAACTCCGGCCGGCAAGATCCAAGTCCATCAACGCGCAAGCCAGGCAAGATTCACTAAGTGCTTTCTATAAGCTCGAGCACTAGGTCTTAATTTTACGAAGAGGAGATATGCAAGTTACACCAGAAGAATCAAAGGCTAGAAACCACCTTAGGAAATCTACAAGAGGTGTTGAATGGCCTGCTATAAGGAAAATCAAGCGTGCCCCTTCATAGACGAAAGGAAAAAGGCCCAGAGGGTGGAGAAACCACAGTCCCTATGGATGATGGGAGGACTTAGCTCTCCACTAGTAATACCCCTCAGACAAAGCAGTGTGAACACCCTGGGAAGGTGAAGCAGCCCCAGGGGCCAAAGCAGAAGAACAACGCTAACCCTCATAATGACGCTGAAGTCACCTCTAGGGAGGCGCCACCTGACCTAAGAGAAAAGCTCAATAGAAGGAGGTCTGAAGTAAGGACAACACCTCCTGTGGCCCCTCCAAAGGGTGGAGAAAAGGGAAAGGCTGACCCTATAGAGCTGAGGGACTCCTTGAATAGGAGGCGACAGGAGCTAGACACCGAGATGAGGAGCCTTCAGAGCAAGATCGTCACAGCGTCTGGGGGGCACATTACCGATGAAGAGTTCGACTATGAGTCTCCCTTCACGCGAGAAATCCAGTTGGAATGGCTCCCGACTAACTTTAAAGAACCTCATATGACCCCTTATGAGGGAAATACGGACCCCAAATACCATCTAGACGCATTCAATGACCTGATGAAATTGAGAGGAATTAATAGTAGGGCCAGGTGTCACTGCTTTGCTGTCACATTAAAAGGACCTTCGTACAAATGGTTCAAGAGACTCTGACCAGGGTCTATTAGGTCATGGCAACAATTTTCTGACAAGTTTCTCCAACAACATCATGTCGTACGCGATTATACCTTACCGGGAAGCTCCGTAGGTCAGGGAACTAGCCTCAAAGGGGTTACCATAGTTAGCCCCCCAACAACTATGAATTAGAGGGGTAACATAGATGCCCTGATATGTTGTAAGAACATCGTCACCACAAATTTCCTATGTACTCTCCTTATTTTTAATGAATATGTTTTTTATTGGCATGTCACACCCCTCATTTACGTGAGCACGTATCTAACTTTTGTACCTATCACCAATTGGAATTATCAAAGTGCATGAACAAATTGACCAAAGTGCCCGACGAGATAAATCTCGCCAACCACTTGGGGGGCAGGGTACACAGCCAAAAATGGTTCTAAAAGAGACCCTTATAAAAAAATAAGGAAGAAAACCTTGCAAGGCATCTCTCAAGTTCAAAAGGATTAGATACCCTTATGAACATCAAGAGGGTCAAAAGGTCCTACAGGAAGAGCATCCTAATGAAGGATGATACCTCCACAGGAGGTAAGGCCTCAGGAAGAGCCTCCTAATAAAGGCTGATACCTCCACAAGAGGAAAATCCTTAGGAAGAGCTTCCTAATAAAGGTTGATACCTCCACAAGAGGAAAGGCCTCAGGAAGAGCCTCCTAGTAAAGGTTGATGCCTCCACGAGAGGAAAGGCCTCAAGAAGAGCATCCACCAATAAGCCTAGAGCGGCCACCAAGTCGTCTAGCCAAAAAGGGTCCTAAAAGAGACCCTTGCAAAAATAGTACTATGCATAATGACGAGAAGGACGCTTCTCGCAAGAAATAATAAGCGCGCGCAAAAGTATATAAAAGGATGACTAGAACCCAAAGGGTCAACATATCCTTATAGATACAATCAAGGTGCACCAAAGAGAGACCTATCAAACCCCTTCATATGGGCTCCAAAGGACCTCAAGCATGTTAAATAAAAAAAAAGTATACATAAAAAAAAAGACCTATCGAAGGACCTCAAACATAGAGGAACAAAAGGAAATAATCGCATATATATACAGAAAAAAGGAGTTGCGATAATATAGCAGGACTTTTAAAAGCTCCAACAAAATAAAAGAAAAAATGAATGATAGGCTCAAATGAGCATACAGCCAAATCAAATTAAATGATAATGTTGCAGGAGCAAAGTCTCAGGGCCTCCCGCCACGAGCATTCCACTCAGCTACCCTGGCAACGGCATGGTCACCAAAGGAGGAGAAATCAAAATTAGGATGTTGCCTCCACACTCCATAGAGGGTGCATTCTATGGATTTGTACTCAATTTCAGCCAAATTATCCTACCCTCTCCTGCAACATTGCGACCTTAGCTTTTGTTCCCCCAAGATCGACCTCCAGGCGAGCAACCCTCTCCAGCAGCATCATGGCCTTATCATTCGCCCTCTTCTTATTTTTTGACGATGAAGAGGCCTTCGACAAGGCCTTCTCAAGCTTAAGCTTGGTATTAGTGAGTTCCCTCTCGAGCTCCTGAACCCTGACCGTTAGACGGTCCCTTTCAGCATTTGACAAGGAGAGGTCCTTCGCCGAGTCGGCGAAGCGTTGGGCCACCAGAGAAGCCTGCACAAAAAAAAAACCCATATATAAAAAAATAATGATGATGAGCAAACAAAGAATCCAAAACAAAAAAAAAAGAGGAAAAAGTAAGATCAATGTAAGACGCATAAGCTTACCCAAGCGGTGGAGCGCACAAGAGTCTCCCCAAGTTCCAACATGGAAAAATTCCCAAGACCTCTCCACTCAGACTCAGGAATACCCTCAGCAATCCGAATATGCCATTGCCCATAAGAGGCTACCATACGACCCACCCAGGATGCCCCCTCTGAGTCAGGGGCGCTCGGCTGAGCAGGGACAAATGACCCGCTCATTGAAGGAGGAGGGGGCATAGGAACACCGGGAAAATGAGCCCCCGATGGACCAAGATTGAGGGGAGCATGAGGAAAAGTATCATATTCCTCATAAAAGGGACAGATGAAGCACCTCGGCATGGCCTGCGGACCGTGGGAGTGTGAGGCCATGTCACGGTCCATAATGGCCAAAGGAAGGCACCCCATGGGAGACGAAGATGATCAGCGTGGTCGTCTGGGTTCTAGGGAAACCTCCTCGGGCACCCACTCTGCGTCACCCCCGTCAGAGTGATGTTCAACTAAAGGTACCTTCTTCCTTCGCTCGAAAACGTGCCACAACGCATCGGGATCTAAAACTGTGGATAAGTTGTGGCGGTTCAAGTTAGCCACGATAGAGAGATGGGCGGCCATTTTCCTAGCAAGGTCGGCATCGAGAAATTTTCCCACTGGCGCAGCCTCCGACGGGGGAATGTCAAGGTCACCAAACTCCTCTGCACAATCAACATAATTACCAATATAAGCATAAGCTCCAAAATAACCAATTCAAAGTAAAAGGAAGACAAGCTTGAAGTACTTACTTGGGGATGAGCGAAAGCGTTCACGTACGAAAAGGGGACCTTTTACGAAGAAAAAGTCCTGCTTCTAGGACCCCGAGTTTTATACAATACCCTCTATGAGGGAAACCTGGGAATTAGCCTTCTATAAGAAATAGAAGCCTTTGGATTTAGGAGTTGGCATGAGGTTATACATAAAATGCACCTCTCGAGTTGTATGAGCGCGTTGGTTGAGCTCAGTAAATTCCATGTATAGGCAACTTAAGGTCAACCAGCTGTTAGGCGCCAGCTAGAGCAAAGCAAGGTCGAAGTGATTAAGCATCATGATGAAAAATGGGTGCAAAGGAATGGTCCCACCCGCTTTCAAGATATGCTTGCTCATGTCCACGCACCCCTGGGGGGGGATTATCGGCCCGACAGTTATTGGAAGGAACATAAAACTTGTATTCTTTGCCAATGCGATATTTAGTGGATAGCTCCAACAGCCGATTATTTGACACATTGGACACAATAGAGAACGCCAATAAAGGAACAGAATCTTATGCCTCGGAAGCCACCTACCGCCACACTCTCTTTGCCATATCTGCAAAACCAAAGGAAAAAGGTGAGGTAGAAACAAGGCACCTTACCCTCCATTTTTTCTTCCTAGCAAGGGTCTTCCACCGAGGCGCTGAGTGTGGAAGCACTAAGCAAAGGTGAATCAAAAACAAGTGTTGAGGGGAACCTGGGATGACCCCATGGAAACCATAAGGGGAGAATGGGGCAGGAGGTTTAGGTAGGAGATTTCCCTCCATGAACTCCAACTCCATTTGTAGATCCAAAAGGGTCACCCTAAGGTTTTCTATGTGGTCGCTAAGGTCAAAGGGGAAAGAAACTCCATCGCCCCTCAAAACTGCATCTATTTTGCTCTCCACTACCCAGATTTTACCCCTAAGTTCAGCCATATGGTCAAGGTGACGTATACGGGCCTCCCTCAAAGTGTCATAGTCTTGGTGAGGGTTGTTTTCGAGGGACTCTGAGTCTAAAGATAAGTCTACAAACTCAACCCGCAAAGGAGCACCAGATGATCCCTCACATGCCATGGAACCTCGTCTCTTAGGTAATAAGGGTGCACGTGTAAATGAGGGGATTTCTACAAAACAAAAAGTAATGGGCTCAAAACCTCTAGACACGAGCGCTCTAAATGACCAACTACGAGGTACAAACAAGGGCATGTAAGTGGATCAACTCACAACGAGCTCCGGCCAAGGCAACCCATCCCGAATAATGCTAATTTGGACCCAATAAAATAAGAAAGAAAGAAAGTATACCTTATGTAAGAAAAATCAGACACTGTCACGGTTGAAGGGAGGCCGAAGGTCGAAAGTACTGGCATGGTCAAAAGGAGCACAAGTGTCCAAAGCACCGCTGTGATTGAACAAATGTGAAGGATTGTAGATTCGTGCCTGCAAAAATGGAGGAGAGAGGAGTTTTAGTTCGCAAGGACCTGTGTGGATATTGGCATAAAATAAATGAACTCAAATAATAAAAGGGAAGGACAACCAAAGTGAGGTTATGGGGGATCGAACCCCTTACCTCTTGAAAGAAGTAAAGACTCCAAAACCACTAAGCTAAGGAGATAAAGTGTAAATAATAGACTAGATATGAAGGCCTATTTATAAGAACCATAAGCTCATCTTAGCCATCAAATCTGATGCATGATCAATGGTCAGAGAGAGGCCTTACCACTCGCCTTGGGATCTGCAAAGCAAAACGATAGGCTCACCTTCACTCTCAACATCCCATAATAGTCTCCACCTCCAAAATGTGTTTTTGTATGCCACCAAAGTAAAGAAACACACAAACACCACCTACACTTTGAAGACACCATACCGAAAAGTCTACCGGAGAGCCTAAAGACCCTCCTATAGACTTGGGGGGCAAGTGTGGATATCGGAATTTCAGTCGCACTAGACCCCGAAACGTGAACCTCGGGGTAAAGGCCTAGAAGGAAAGAACCAATGTTAGCCTTGCACCCTGCGCAAGGGCCTCGTAAGGCATGCACCCTTCTTATAGAGCCTCGCTTCATGCGCAGGCTCAGACAGGATCACCCCTCAAAATTAACGGCACGTCTTGCACTGAGGGTCCCAAGGAAGTGAATGTTCTTCTAACAATAGATCACCTCTCCCTTAGGAGTCTCGCAAGAAACGGTCGCCCCAAGGCGCCTCGCACCACCACCGCCTCGTGTGCGATCATCGCCCAGCACCTCCTGTGGGCCGCCTCGCGTGCGCACCTCGCCCAACACCTCGCACACACTACCTTGCCCCAGCCTCATGTGGGCCGCCTCGCGTGCGCGCCTCGCCCAGCGCCTCGCGCACACCACCTCGCCCCAGCCTCGCGTGGGCCGCCTCGCCCAGCGCATCGCGTGGGTCGCTTCACGCCACCGCCTCGCCCCAACCTCGCGTGTGCGCCTCATGTGGGCCGCCTCGCGCACACCTCCTCACCCCAGCCTCGCATGGACCACATCGCATGCGTACCTCGCGTGGACCGTCTCGCGGGCCTCACCATGATATAAGCATATGCCTCACTGATGAGGCCCTTCTCTATTTTCTAAGGAAGGTGTCACTAGCGGGGTGCAACTCCCATGTACGTATCTTACTCAAGGCAACAAGTCGTCTTATACTGAGTAGAATATAGAGGGGCTTGGAGCAAGGGTACCTTGGATATATGATAGCAACCTTCAGGTACAAGGTACGCGTACCGTAACAGGTTGTACGACCCAGAGAAGCACAAGGGCGTGAGTCTGACATCTGTATTAGATAGGAAGTGATAGTGTAAGTTAGTACCAATGGTGGAGGCACTACTTGCATGTCTCTGACCATATATCAAAGCCGACACCACAACCACCTATGCCACTACATCTAATACCACTCCCCTGACAATGTACTTGTGAACAATCTGGTCTTCTGGGACCACAATGTATTAGGGGCCACTAGAGCCTACTATAAAGGGAACCTCACTTCATCATTGAAAGGGGGTTGGAAAAACATTGTAGCTTTGAACTAAGAGAAATAAAAGTTCTTTTCCCCATTTCTTTCTATGACTATTTTCTAAGTTTCTTGTTAGGTTCTTGAAGTACTTCATTTATAAGCTCGACACTTTGATTTTTCTGACTTAACATCGTTGACGAGTTCTCACCGTCAACAACATCCATTTTGTGTAGTTTAAAACCAAAATGCAAGCCACAACTAGCAATAGCCTAATAGACTCAAGTTTAGCAACAGGGGCAAATGTTTCATCAAAGTCTATCCCTTCTACTTGCGTGTAACCTTGTGTCACCAAACTAGCCTTATTTCTAATTATTGTACCAAATTCATATGTTTTAATTTTCAAAATGCATTTAGTCCCAATAACGTTGGTGTGATTAGGTCTAGGAACAAGAGTCCAAACATCATTTCTAGAAAATTGTTCCAACTCTTCTTGCATTGCTTTAATCCATGATTCATCACATGCCTCTTTCACATTCTTAGGCTCAAATGATGAAGTAAAACACACAAATTGAACAAGATTCACATACCTTCTTCTTGTGACCATACTATCCTCAATATTACCAAGAATGAGGTCAGTAGGGTGATTCTTTTTAACTCTAGTAGAAGATTCTCTCTGAAATTGAATCTGTGATAACTTTTGGACCTTCCCTCACTGTTTGTCCAGAGGTTATTGCAACAAATTCTGTTTCTGAACTTGTGGAAACAGAATCACTTCCAGATACATCAGATGATTTTGTTTGAGTATTTTTTTTTTATTAACCTGTCAATTTCTTCTTCACTGGAATATTCAGAAAAATCTTTCAAATCATCAATAACAACATTTGAAAATTCCATCACAGTTTGAGTTCTCATGTTGTAATCACGATAAGTTCTACTATTAATGGAGTAACCAAGAAAAACACCCACATCACTTTTGGCATCAAATTTTCCAATATTTTATCAATCCCTAAGGATGTAACACACACAACCAAACACATGAAAATAACTTACGTTAGGTATTTTACCTTTCCAAAATTCATATGGAGTTTTCCTAGTACCTGATCGAAAGAATACACGATTGATTATGTAACAAGCAGTGTTAATTGCCTCAGCCCACAGTCTTTTTGAAAGTTTTTTGCTATTCAGGATTACCCTAATCATTTCTTGAAGGGTTCGATTTTTTCTTTCAACAACTCCATTTTGTTCAGGAGTTTTAGGCGCTGAGAACTCATGAGAAATACCCAGAGATTTACAAAAATCATCATAAACAGTATTGTCAAATTCTTTACCATGATCACTTCTGATTCTTACAATCTGTGTGTTTTACAAATTGAACAAGATTCACATACCTATATTGCAATCCTTTTCAACTTTTAATTTCATGCAAAGAGTTTTAAAGGCACCAAAAGTATCTGATTTTTCTCTCAATAAATCAACCCAAGTAAAGCGAGAAAAATCATCAACACAAACAAAAATATACCTTTTTCCATTAATACTTTCAACTTTAATTGGGCCCATAAGATCCATATGCAAAAGTTCAAGAACTTTCGTAGTATTAATTCTTGTGACACTTTAGTGAGAATTTTTCAATTGTTTCCCCAGCTGGCAAGGTTCACATTTACCTGCAGATTCTTTACCCAATTTGGGTAACCCACGAACTAAACCTGCACTTGCAATCTTTTTCAAACTTTTGAAATTTATATGTCAGTTTTTCATGCCATGAGTCTGTTGTATTACCTATGGTCGAATGACATGTGAGTGTTGGTGAGAGTGTATAACAATAATCAATGGATATATATCCTTTCAAAACACTCATACCATTTTGATCAACAACATTACAATCATCATGAGAAAAATTTATTGTGAAGCCTTGTGTAAGGTCCTGGTTACCCCAAGACAGTTACGGTGAATTTTGAACCGTGATTTAGTCGCTAACCGAGTTCTTTGGTTAAAACGTGCTTTTAGGTGTTATTAATAGGTTACGGTGGAAAACCAATCAAAAGGAAAGGACATATTTTATTTAAAACATAAAACTGTTCATGGGCCCACAAAACGTTTACAAGTTATTTACAGTACAAAATGGTCATTACATTGTAAATTTACAACCCGCCGACCTAAGCGGCAAAAATAGGGTTAACCCCTAGTCCCTATGAAAAACTCCTTGGTCGTGGTTGTCAAGCAGCCACATATGTACACATCACCACCTAAGCTCTCCACTCAAGTTTGGGTGAGCTTTTCTTTCCCTTTACCTGCACCACATAGCACCCATGAGCCAAAGCCCAGCAAGAAAACTCAATACTGCATGAATATAATATCAAACAATGATCATAATAATCGTCCAAGACTTTTAGTCCTAAATAGAGGAGTGACAGTTTTAAAAGTCACTATGGTGGGTTCCGTTCCCTTAACAAATAAGTGACCAATCACTAGTGTTGCGATATTTATAGCTATGCAAGTGCACACAGTCGCAAACTTGTAATAAAATGGTAAAACCAAGTATCGTCCTCAAGGACTGATTTATCAATTACCAATCAATTAATCCCTTAATTCTATTTGATTAAACAATTATCAGAGATTTTAAACTAAGAAAAATACTACAAAGCGCAGTGAAGAATTAAACAAATTAACAAAGAAAATACAATTAGGACAATTATGATTCTCTATTTTTCCACCCTGTTATTTCCTAATGCAAGCATCTATATCTCCTTCTCTCTATTCAAGAATAAGTTGCAACAACAATTCATAATCTGGTCAAGACTTATGAAATTCAATCTAAATGACAACTTCCTATGTTTCTATGGTAAGTTGAATCATGTAGAGGGCATTAGCCACACAACTCAGAAAATAAGCAAATAACCTAGATACTTTCGTTCTAAATTAAATTTGCATCCAAACAATCAAAGCATATCAAATTTCACTTTTCAGATTTTAATTTGATTCATAAAATAGCAATTAGAGGTGATCAATCAATAATCACACAATTAACATAGATTGCAAGGAATTGAAAGAGATGAAGAAGAATATCAATTTTGCATTAAACCATAACAAGAGTTTCCAAAAGATTCACATAAAAGCCCTAAAAGAAAATTTAGCCTATGATATTCATTCTAGCCATATAATTGTTTAATTACAAACATGAAAATTGACAGAAAAAGATAAAGAAAACCCAGGGACGAATCCTCCAATATGGTGTTCTTACTCCAGCCGTCGTCGTCTCTTTTCAGCCTCTCTCAGCCGCCTATATGATTCCCAAAAACCCTACTGAAAGTTCCCTCTGGAAAAGACTGAATTGCCCATCAAAAATAACCAATTATGCCAGAATTCGCGAAACCAGCGCTGTAGCGCTACCATTGCAGCGCTGTAGCGCTAAACTCAGAAACGATACGGGGGGAAAAACTGGGCACCAGCGCTGTAGCGCTCTTTTGGTAGCGCTATAGCGCTAAAGTCAGGAACTATCTTCCTGAAAACTGCGTCCAAGCACTGTAGCGCTGATGTTGTAGCGCTGTAGCGCTTAAGTCAGTGCCGAACCTCTTCAAGATTTCTTCCTAGCGCTACGGCGCTCCCAAGGTAGCGCTGTAGCGCTACTTACAGAACCACCCAAAAGTCACAAATCCGTCTCGATTTCATTCCATTTTCTCTCCTTTTCAATATTTGCATCACTTAACATCAATAACCCTGAAACAAGAACAAACAAGCATAAATCTGAAATAAAACAACCCTAACTAATGAAAAATAGCCTAAAAACTAGAACCATAAACGAGCCAAAAACTCGTTTATCAACTAGCTTAAACAAGATAAGTGACTGACAAGCAAGTCGCCAATGTAAATCGAGAGAGTGACCATAGAGTCACAACTGTGGGTACCGCTCCCTTAGCCATGTGGAGATAAGGTCACCCGGGCCTTCTGGCCCTGTCTCTGAGTAACTAGTCATAGAACTAGGCAAGTGGTTTTAGTTTTCATTGAACTTAGGATCGATTAGGCATTAATGCTCATAATGAGTCATTCAATGCAGATGTCGATTAGATCTAATCTTTCATCGGCTCTGGATTCATGACGCTTATGCCGCTCCTGACTCTTAGGTCAGTAACACACGACCAGTGCTCAGTATCGTTGATGAACTTGATTAGTAAGTCAAAGCTTCACGGACGAATCTGACTCCATTGTCAATTCTGACTAGTAAGTCAGTGCCATTCACAAGTAAGCAAGATCTACTAAGCATTTATTATGCAATCGATGTCCACATTTAAACACTCAACATGCCTCAATAATAACCATGCATGGTCATATATAGGGTGCAGTTTTCTTACCTCCGGTTCGAGTGAGAAACAGAACAAGAACAACCCTTGAGAATGATCGAACTTTTGATTCCTTAGTGGTTACCTAATCATAACCAATTAAAACCTTCATTAATGAAAATCAACAATAATAGGGCCTCTACCTAAACCTCACTCCCGGGACCTCGAATTGTACCCAAACGATGAGTAGATTCGATCCCGAGCCTTAAGGATTGAAACCCCGAGCCAAAACCCTTAAAAATGCCAAAAACAGAAATCTGATGGAACATGGCAGTGCCCCAGCGCTCTATGTAGAGCCAAAACCACCCAAAGCGACACAGAGTAGCGCTGTAGCACCCCCTAGTGGGCATTATGGCGCTACACACAGCGAGAAATGGCCCTGAAACTTTCCCCTTCGATTCCTCCATTTCTAACCTGAAACAAAAGCTTCCCAACTTCATTTTAAGTCCCAAATGAACCCAAAAACCATCCCCACATGTCCTAGGCATCACAACCCCAAGAACCCTAGCCAAAATCTCCCATCAATTCCCCTCAACCAATCTTGAAAACCAAGCTGAAAACTAGAACAAAAATAGAAGATAGCTAGAGTTTCAATGGCTACAAACTTACCTCAAGCTCATATTAGGACCCTCTTCAATAGTGGAACATAATCCTAAGCCCTCCAGATCAACTTCCTTAGCTTGAATCCTCAAAAACAGCTCAAAAATCACAAAGAAAAAGGAAGAGAAAATAGGTACGGGAGATAACCTTTGGATGCTCTGTTTTTCCAACTTCTACAGCCTTCAATGGCTTAAATATAACATAAGGGTGAAATGACCTTTTTGCCCCTAGGTCAAACAAAGGTTTCTAAAGACCCCCAAGGGTAAAACCGTCCTTTTCCACCTATTTCGTTAATCATAATTAACACCCTCCAATTCCCGTTATACTCGAAATTCTCACATACCAATAATTCATATCCCATTAACCTTTGATTACCAGCAATGCTCTAATCATTAAAATCACCCCAAGACTCACCCCGAGCCCCGAACTTAATCCCGTTATGACTAAACTGCTAATTTGCACTCAAGATCGTCTCATGCCGAATAGCTCGAAGAAATCCACATTATAATGTGGCATCAACAATAAATCACCGACATGCATACAAATATATAATTACACCCTCAATGGGCCAAATTACCAAAATACCACTGTAATAAAATGTGGACCCACATGCATGCATTTAACATCATATTATAATTTAATTCACATAAACCTGCATATAATAGTTTAATGGCATAATAAAACAATTATGGTCCTCCCGGCCTACTAATCCAACCATTAAACTGCATTAGGGATTTTGGGGCATTAGTCCTGGGTCACAAATTTGACTTATGCTAATCAAATTAGCCTTAAGTCCTTCTATAAGAAAAACATTTCTCAATTTCAGTAACCCATCAAGATTTAGGTTAACTTTTCTAACAATATTTCCTGCCATACCATCACCAAAAGTTACAACACCACATTTCAAAGATTCGAAATTAGTGAGTATACTTATATCACGTGTCATGTGTTTGGAGCATCCACTATCAAAATACCAAGAATTAGATGCACGACTTTTATGACAAGTAGATGCAGCATGACAATTTATCTTTTTCTATATCCAAACCTTTTTGGATAGTTTTTTCATAATTTGTTTTGTTCTACTATAACAATAGAGATAATTATTTTTGAAAAAAAATTCATCATAGTAAAACATCCAGGCCGAATGTGCCATTTTACTCCACAGAAATGACAAATGGGAACAAAATGCTCACTTTTATTCCTTCCGAGAGCCTTGGTTTGTGTAACAGCTGTTGGAACAGACTGTACTTTTGTAGCATCAGTCAATGGAGATGTTCCTGCAGAAACGTTAGTGGTTGAGCTAGAAAAATTTCCAGATTTTACAAAAATGGTTTTGCCTTTTGATTTGGACCCATCAGAACCTAATCTATAAAAGTTACCTACTTTTTGACTTGCAACAATTACATCATCCAAAATCCTAGAATTTGGGTTCAGCATTTTTACACCTTTGACCATGTGATCAATTTCATTTGATAATCGCTTAATTTCATAGTTACCTTTGGAAGATTTGAATGTAGGTTTCTTGTTTCCAATTTTTTTAATGTACTTTTGAAATTTTTTGGTCAACAAGGCCATCTCATCTTCACCATCATTTTCATCTGAGTCTTTCTCCTTTGATTATTTGAGAGCAACTGATTTCTCTTTGAGAGCATTCAGTTTTTCCTTTTGATGAATTTGTTAATTTAGTTCAAAAGTTCGTAGTGAACCCATCAACTCCTCTACTTTCATTATGTCAAGATTTTTTGCCTCCTCAATAGCCGTGAGCTTAGTTTGAAACCTGTCAGGAAGAAATCTAACAATTTTTTGAACTAACACACTATTTTCAAAATTTTCACCCAAGGCAAAATATTCATTGGAAATATCAGATAATCTTTCATAGAATTTGACAAGAGACTCAGTTTCACTCATTCTAAGATTTTCAAACCTTGTAGTTAACATTATAACCCTAGAGCGCTTAACATCAGCAGTTCCTTCAAATTGAGTTTAAAGGATTTGCCAAGCCTCTTTGGTAGACTCACATGAAGAAATTAATTTTATATATATTTCACCAACACCATTAAAGATAGCATGCAAAGCTTTGTTATTATAACTAGACAATTTATCTTCAGCATCAGTCCAGTTGATTTCAGTTTTTACCTTTGTGAGATCATCAGATTCAGTGGGTGGTGTCCAATCTGTTAAGATTGATCTCCATGCCTTTTAATCCAATGATTTGATGAAATTTTTCATTATGTCTTTCCAATAAGAATAGTTAGAGTCATTCAACAAGGGAGGATGTGTTATTGAACCACCTTCAGCAAAGAAAGACATTTCACAAGGCACAAAACAAACGGAAGAAAAATTCAAGATTGCACTAAGAATTTAGTGACCCACTCTGATACCAATTGAAATTCTGTATTTTAATATTAACAAGTGATTTAAAATAAACAACTTAATTAAATGCGGAATACTCATTAAGTTGTTTTGACAAACTTGAATTCTGTTAACACTACTTATGCAACTGTAAGAACAGAAACAGAAAAACAGGTCAAAATCAACACACGAGAATTTTTATGTGGTTCAAAAATCCTTTTAGATAACCTACATCCACAGGGCCACGCCTAGAGAATAAATAAATTAGTAAAGAATGAAATTGTACACAAGCATTGACTTAAACAAAGTAAGACTCCCTCTTAAGCTATTGCCGCAATCTTGAGGTACGTTTCTTTACGAATCTGATTTTGTTGAAACGTTGATTCTCTTGAACTCCCTTCAAATAATAGTGAGTGCTCTCTTCCTCCCGAATTGAGTCTTGAAGAAACCTTCTCCCGAAGATCCTTAGGAACACGTTCACCTAAACCACAAACTTGTTACAAAGAACAAACGGTATATGTGCAGCAAGGTGTGCAAAACATAGTACCAAGGACTAAGGTGAACAACTTAGTCTTTACATAAACAAAGAAAAATTGCTCTCAAGAAATCAATACATTCTCAAACTTTTTCACCATTAGAGAGACAAGGATTCAAGATCCCTAGCTATCTATTTATAGCTACTTGAATGTTCAGAAGAGGTTCTCTTGATATCTGGAGAAACAAAGAAATAATTTGCAAATTTCTTTATAAGGAAACAATCTGCAGTCTGTTTGATTCTGTCTTAACAAGTTATCCATCTGACTAGGCAATTTCTGTACTTGGGCAAAATTAGGTCCAGATTCATTTGAAAACTAAATCACACAAAGAATCAAATAATCTCTTGAGGATATGTGATTTATTCTGCAGGGAATTATTGACAAGAAATCATATCTTAAAGATTTGAAATTTCCATATTGGGAATGCTTTAAGACAAGGATTAAAACATTTGACTACTCAAGGGTGAGTCATCCATGATTTTAACAGCACATAAAATCTTATTGTAATTCATAGAAAATAAAATGAAATATATGGTCTAGAAAAACATTTTCCAAACAAGGTTCTAACAAGTAATGTTTGTTTTAAGTTGTAGACAATCCAACTAAAGTCAAGCAATATCAAAGAGAAGACTAAGACAATCATTGTTGATTGATGAAATTCTAAACTTTTTATCACTTGAACATGTTCACTACTTATTTGGTATTATAGATGGCTGCATCTAATACCTATTATCAAAATTAAAGATATGATTTATTGAATCTCAAAATTAAATTTGACATGAATTTTATAATTTTGAAGTCTAAAAACGAGGTTCAACTCAACTCAACCCAACCCAATCCAATCCATAAGGGTATTTTGAATGGGTTATGATTTTTTTTAGGCAAATATAGTTTGGCTGGCTCATTAAAATGCCCTCAACCCGACAAACCCAACCCATGTTCACCCCTAATCAAATACTCAAAAAGTTGCCCAAATCCTTCATGATCGTGCAAACATAACTTGGCCTTTGTCCAAAGCTCACACAAGGAAGGAGATCAAAGATATAAGAAAGGCAAAAACTTGTTGCGTAAATTTAAGCAATTAAAATGTGCAAGTATACACAGTCGGCAACGAGTAATATAGTAGTAAGTGAGTATCGTCTCCACAGGGATTTCAAATTAAGCAAATGCAAAACCAACTAATTAACAATTTAAAAGTAAAAGAAAAAGGAATTATGAGAAAGAATGTAATATGGATCTGAAATAAAATGGTTGCAATTAATTCTAATTAAAATGTAGCTAAGATGTCAGCAAAATTTAATTCGAGAAAAGTGTCTATGGACTAATGGATCTGAATGGCTATTTCCCCCTATGTTGATCTGCCCAGTTGTTATAGCGATCGTTCAGCAATTATGCACAGAGTTAACAGATTTCTAAATAAGCCAGTGAGATTTTTCCAAAATCCACTGAGGTAATTCCACAACGTAATTCAATACATTCCTATATTAAACCAGGTTGTAAACACAAGCAATTACACACCAAATCTCAGGTTATACAAGGTAGTAAAATATTCCTATTTCACTCACTAAGAACTACCTAAACATGGTATTCCTCTTGTATCATTCAAGTTAACTCCACTAGATAGATTCTTCCCAAAATCAGATCTAGCTAATTAAATTGTTAGTCATGGCCAGTAATTAACAATCATTTAACATTCATCTCACTTGAATGAACAAAGGAAAATTACTAAACTCATGCATTTCATTAATAAGTCATAACATAGGGTTCATAGCCATCCAAATCTCAAAATGATTAGTTCATGTCTAAACTGAAAATTACAATCCCATGTAAAAATAGTTCATCCATGGTAACAACAGTTCACAGATTAATCTAAATAAGAGTATACACTACAAAAGAGGGAATGTAGAAGAAAGAGAGAGTAGTAAAGTCTTGTGCTACAACCCTCTTCCTTCCTAGCCGTGAGCTTCTTTGATCTTTCCCTTTTGTGTATCTCTCTGTTTTTCTCTCTCTTTTTTTTCTGTACTCTTCTTGCTCAAAATGATAGATCATCAACGTACTGTGTCCTCCACCCTTCTATTTCTGCTGAACTCTTCTTCTTAGGGTACTTTCCTTTTCACCTTACCCTAATTAGAAAGCCCATTTCCATCTTTGGTCCATTACTCCTTGCCACCTCAGCCAGCTGACTTAATTCTTTAAATGGGTGCCACATAGGCGCTGAGATCAGTAAATAAATGCATCTGGCTTTTGTCCACGTCAGTCTTCATTTTCCAGATTTGCTAACATTTTGGTCTACAGCATTCGAGCAGCAATTCCAACTTTCTGTCCCCTTTTTCTTTTGATTCCCTTGATTCCCTTGGCGAGTTTAAGGTTCCTTTCCTAGATAACAAAACACACATATTTACATAAATATTTACAATTACTACCAACAAATCACAAGACTCTTGAATTGACACACTAATTAGAAAATAAAGGTAAAAACTAAACAAACTTACAATTAACAACACCCTCATCACTCTTTTCAACCAAAAACAAGTTCAAAGTTCATAAAAATAACTCTAAATCATAGAGTTATCACACCCCAAACTTGGCATATTGCTCGTCCTCGAGTAATGAAAAACAGAAGCAAAATAAACAATACAAACACTAAGACAACAACAAACACAGATTTGTAAATGAGAGAGTACTGATTAATCAATCATAGCTTAGCGAAGAAAATGCTCTCAGAATTATGTGGAATGGAATGATATGATGGTAGTGAATATGCCTTGACTTTATATGTCTCAATCTCATTTTAAGTGCTATTGATATCACTAATGCCTCCCTAAAGTAACCCAATCAATAGTGTGTGCAAATGCTTCCCACCAATACCTTGAATTCCTCTAACAACTACTCTTGATCCTCAAGTTTAAATATCTGCTCCCATAGGTTGAATTAGTGCAATCCTCTCCACTAATGTAGTCTAGCTTTACCCCCTAGATCAAAAGGACTTTACTCGGCTTGTAATGTAAGGCTTAGGTTAGGGTAGGATAAAAGATAATATTTCTAATGGCTTATAACCTAACCACGTCAACTTATCAAGAGCCTCTCTTATTATAATTTTTTTTTTCAAGCTCTCACCCAAAATGTATTTTTTAACCCACAATGAATAATTTGATTTAGCTCTAATTCTCTTGCTATTTTTATTTCCAAATTCAACTAGAACAATAGAGAGAAGCCTCCAACATTTTCTGGGATAGGGGGTTGTACACCCCAAACTTAGTTTTGGGTGGTACACCCCAAACTTAGCTTCAAAACTGCCTCTTTCTCTCTTTTTTTTGTTTTTTTTTACTAAACTCATTGTAACAGTAAATATATATATATAGCAAGAGAAATATGAATATTTATGTGAGCTTATTCCCACACACCCCAAACTTAATTCCCATCATTGTCCCCAATGTGGCTAATAAATGAAACTTGGAATAGCTCACCACATGGCTAAAAACTAACCCCACTCACCCCAAACTTACTGCAAATAATCTGTTCTTGATAAATTTCAGCAGCTAGGTTTGGTTAATGAAAGTTAAAAATAACAATTTAAGCAGGGGTTTATCATTAATGATAGGTATTAAGAAAGAATAGGCAAATTAGCTCAACTAAGGGTGACTAAGGGGGATTAATATACAATGGGAAAGCTTGAAAGGCCCAAACGTCCAAGGATGGCCTAGATCATTTCTAAGTGGTAAAGCTAGCTAGGATTTTGCCTCAAGGATTACACTAACCAATTCTAGAAGCTTAAACTTTCTCAAGATGTTGGTTATTCTAGAGATCCAAAGCATGGTGGGATAGCATGAGCACACAACTATTGAAAGAATCACTAATAGATGGCATTAAAGATAGCAATAGCACCTAAACTAGCATATTTAACACATAAAATCAGGGCATAACACAAATGGAGGAAGGTGGATGATATCATCATCGAGCGCTACGCTAAGTCAGACCAAACAACAGTATCTCTCAACCACAAATACAAACAACACACAATCACAGCTATTAAAGTTCAATGCTAAAACACAATTTAAACAACCTAAACTAAAAACACAATAAGAACAGTCACAAAACACAAAATAACAGAAATTAACAGAAAATAAAATAACAAGGAAAGGAAACCCCCTCTTTACTCGGAATCCTCGCCATGGGACTCCTCTCTTTCGTCAACAACGCCAGAAAACATGTTTAATGGATTCAATAGCCAAGAATGGACCCAAAGCGTGAGTTACCCACGCTGGAAGAACACGAAACTTGCGCAGGTACTATGTGGGACAGAGAGGCGGAGCAGAGTCACGCCTGGTGAGGGTCGCTGGGCTCTATTGTCGGCCTGGTTGTGGGTTTGTGGTGGTGGTTCGGTGAGGGGCTGGTTGAGTGGGTCGTGGGTGGCGGCTGGAGAAAGTGGAGGGGGGAGAAGAAGCTGATGAAGAAAATAGAGGGCTGGGTTAGAATTTTGGGGTTATTTAATTTGTTAGGTAAAATAATCTATTTTAGCTCTTCCCCCCCCCCCCCCCCCCCCCCCCCCCCGCCCTTTTTTTTTATAAGGGCCTCAAACTTTCTCAGAAGAACATGCTCCCAGTTGATATAGCATAGCATTTTTTTCCTCCTGCGTCCCTGATAAATGCTGAAGCAATGCTATAACAACTGGGACTTTCCAGCTTCTTGGAAATTCTCTGTCTTATAACCGAGCTTGTCCAACTTCCCATATTACAGCTTCCTTTCTTCCCCTGCAATAAATCATTACAAACACCAGCAAACACACTTAGTAACCTCAAGAAAACACAAGTATATGTATTTATATATATATTTATTTATATTTTTTGCTTTTCTTTTTCTTCTTTTTTTTTTCTTTTTACAAGGGGTGGTACACCCCAAACTTAATTACATATATTATTTATTCACAATCTGTCTCTTTCACTTATGGGTTGCCCAAGTGTGATACATTAAATACATGGCAGCCCATAGTCCTTCTCCTTCAAGCATCCTTCAAAGTGATGGAGGTCTTTGCTCTATCGACCTCCCCTCCAAGGTAGTGCTTAAGTTGCTGGCCATTCACTTTAAACTCTCTTCCTGAAATTTCATCACGCAAGTCCAATGCACCACAAGGAAAGACTTTAATTATCAAGAATGAATCAGAGAAACTTGATGCTAGTTGTTTGGAACTTGCTTTCATTTTAGAATTAGAGAAATACACCCGCTGCCCCACTTCAAACCTTTGGGAATGAGCTTTCCTACCACACTTCTTTTTCTTCTTTCTACGTGGCACTTGCAAATGAGACGATTCCTTGTTTATACTTGCCCCTAGCTCATTGTTGCTCTCAAATTCTTTAAGAGATAGCCTCATGCTCACTTTCTTGCTATACCTTGTGGGTACCTCTTCCTCCATATTAGAGTTCTTGACAGTGATGGCCAAACAATCTCCTACTTCATCTGGAGAACGTATAGGATTGAATACCTTGAAAGTTACCTGTTCTTCTTGAGCTCTCATTGTGAGCTCCCCTTTTTCCACGTCAATCAAGGTCCTCCCAGTAGCTAGAAATGGCCTACCCAAGATAATGGGAACATCTCTATCCACTTCATAATCAAGAATGATGAAATCGGCTGGAAAAATGAACTTATCAACTTACACTAGAACATCTTCAATTTTTCCTTCCGGGTGTGCCATAGAAAGATATGCCAATTACAAAGTGACTGTAGTTGGCCTCACTTCTCCAATTCCCAACTTCTTAAAAATAGACATAGGCATCAAGTTAATACTAGCTCCCAAGTCACATAAAGCTCTACCCACATCTCTTCCACCAATAGAGCAAGGAATTGTAAAGCTACCCGGATCCTTCAACTTAGGAGGAATTTTACTCTTCAACATGGCACTACAGCCTTCCGTCAAGGCCACCGTTTCAAACTCACCAAGTCTCATTTTCTTAGTCAAAATGTCCTTCAAAAACTTTACATAATTTGGCATTTGCTCCAAGGCCTCCACTAGTGGTATATTGATATGGAGTTGCTTCAAAACGTCCAAAAACCTTCGGAATTGGCCATCTTGTTGCTGTTTTTGAAATCTTTGAGGAAATGGTGGAGGTGGCTTGCTCAAACATTTTTCTGCCTCAGATTGCTGAACTGATGTTGTAGCATTCTGGGTAAACTCAGCAGCTGAACTTGCTGAGTTTTCCCTCTTTTCTTCACCAATTTGGATTGAAGTGGGCTCGTTTTTTCGCTTATCTTTCTCCTCATTTAACTCCATATTTTTCCCACTCCTCAAAGTCACCACTTTGCTCTGCTCTTTGCCATCCTTCCTTGGATTTTTGGTGTCACTAGGCAAGGAACCATGGGGTCGATTTTTCAAGTCATTAGCTAAATGCCCCAATTGAATTTCCAAATTCCGAAGAGAAGCTGCCTGGCTTTGAATTACAGCTTCATTCTTGGCCATATAATCTCTCATTAAATTCTCCAAAGAACTTGTTTGAGAGCCTTGAGGTTGGTGTGGTTGTTGAGAAAATCCCGGTGGATATGACTGTTTTTCTTGTGTTGGTGCTCCACTTGAACTTGCTCCTTGACCCCCCCATGACAGATTTGGATGATGCCTCCAAGCTAGAATGTAAGTGTTATAATATGGGTTGTGGTTGCGGTTGGAGTTTTGATTACCCACATAGAAGACCGAAGCTGGATTTGAAGGGCAATTCTCAAAAGTATGCCCGTCCCCACAATACACACATGATACTTCTGCACTTTGAATGGCAGCAGCTGGCTGTACATTTCCTCCCATACTCATGTTCTTTAAAATGTTGGTCATTGAGGCCATTTGAGTGGTTAAAGCGGTTAGAGCATCTACTTCAAGAACACCCGCTACTTTTCGGCTTGTAGGGGCTCTAGTATTTGACCATTGGTAGTTATTGCTTGCTATTCTTTCCAAAATCTCAAATGCTTCGTTGTAAGACTTGGAAAGAATGGCTCCATTGGCTGAAGCGTCTAATACCATCCGAGAGGCTGCATTGAGACCATTGTAGAATGTCTCCATTTGTATACAATGTGGGATACCGTGGTGTGGACATTTTCTTAAAAGCTCTTTGAATCTTTCCCACGCGTCATTAGTGGACTCATCTTCCAGCTGCTGAAACGACATGATTTCACTTCTAAACTTTGCATTTCTGGTGGGAGGGAAGTACTTTCTTAGAAATTTCTCAGCCAAGTCATTCCAATTTGTAACCGAATCGGGAGGAAGGGTGTTGAGCCATGATCTAGCTTGGTCCCTTAAAGAGAACGGGAATAACTTCAGCCTCAATGCCTCTTCACTTACTCCTTGTAGCTTGAAAGAATCGCTCACCTCCAAAAATGAGTGAAGATGGAGATGAGGATCTTCCGTTGGCATCCCACTAAACTGCCCCACGGTTTGGAGCATTTGAAACATGACCGGTTTGAGCTCAAACTGGGGTGCTTGTATTTCGGGCCTCAAAATGCCTGGATTGAGCTCATTAAACATGGGGGCAGCGTATTCCCTTATTGCTCTGGCTCTATCATCCGCCAAAACAATAGGATTAACTATGTTCTGGGCACCCCCTTCGTCGTCAACATGTTCAGCCATAGTGCAGCGGCTTTTAGCCTTTTGTGCCTTTCTCCTTTTTCTGAAAGTGCGTTCAATTTTGGGGTCAATAAGAGCAAGTTCAAAGTCTTCTTGTTTGTTCATGCACTAGATGAAACCTGAAAATACACAGCCCAAACAAGCAGACTTAAAAACAAACAGAAATAAATTGCAAACTAGTTGATAATACCAAATTTTAATTTTCAATCCCCGGCAACGGCGCCAAAAACTTGTTGCGTAAATTTAAGCAATTAAAATGTGCAAGTATACGCAGTCTGCAACGAGTAATATAGTAGTAAGTGAGTATCGTCTCCACAGGGATTTCAAATTAAGCAAATGCAAAACCAACTAATTAACAATTTAAAAGTAAAAGAAAAAGGAATTATGAGAATGAATGTAATATGGATCTAAAATTAAATGGTTGCAATTAATTCTAATTAAAATGTGGCTAAGATGTCAGCAAAATTTAATTCGAGAAAAGTGTCTATGGACTAATGGATCTGAATGGATATTTCCCCCTATGTTGATCTGCCCAGTTGTTATAGCAATCGTTCAGCAATTATGCACAGAGTTAACAGATTTCTAAATAAGCCAGTGAGATTTTTCCAAAACCCACTGAGGTAATTCCACAACGTAATTCAATACATTCCTATATTAAACCAGGTTGTAAACACAAGCAATTACACACCAAATCTCAGGTTATACAAGGTAGTAAAATATTCCTATTTCACTCACTAAGAACTACCTAAACATGGTATTCCTCTTGTATCATTCAAGTTAACTCCACTAGATAGATTCTTCCCAAAATCAGATCTAGCTAATTAAATTGTTAGTCATGGCCAGTAATTAACAATCATTTAACATTCATCTCACTTGAATGAACAAAGGAAAATTACTAAACTCATGCATTTCATTAATAAGTCATAACATAGGGTTCATAGCCATCCAAATCTCAAAATGATTAGTTCATGTCTAAACTGAAAATTACAATCCCATGTAAAAATAGTTCATCCATGGTAACAACAGTTCACAGATTAATCTAAATAAGAGTATACACTACAAAAGAGGGAATGTAGAAGAAAGAGAGAGTAGTAAAGTCTTGTGCTAAAACCCTCTTCCTTCCTAGCCGTGAGCTTCTTTGATCTTTCCCTTTTGTGTATCTCTCTGTTTTTCTCTCTTTTTTTTTTCTGTACTCTTCTTGCTCAAAATGATAGATCATCAACGTACTGTGTCCTCCACCCTTCTATTTCTGCTGAACTCTTCTTCTTAGGGTACTTTCCTTTTCACCTTACCCTAATTAGAAAGCCCATTTCCATCTTTGGTCCATTACTCCTTGCCACCTCAGCCAGCTGACTTAATTCTTTAAATGGGTGCCACATAGGCGCTGAGATCAGTAAATAAATGCATTTGGCTTTTGTCCACGTCAGTCTTCATTTTCCAGATTTGCTAACATTTTGGTCTACAGCATTCGAGCAGCAATTCCAACTTTCTGTCCCCTTTTTCTTTTGATTCCCTTGATTCCCTTGGCGAGTTTAAGGTTCCTTTCCTAGATAACAAAACACACATATTTACATAAATATTTACAATTACTACCAACAAATCACAAGACTCTTGAATTGACACACTAATTAGAAAATAAAGGTAAAAACTAAACAAACTTACAATTAACAACACCCTCATCACTCTTTTCAACCAAAAACAAGTTCAAAGTTCATAAAAATAACTCTAAATCATAGAGTTATCAGAAAGCTATCTCGATCTCTCACATCAAATGAAAGCACCACAACAAGAACTCCCAGGGAGAAGTCTGATTGCCAAGGGGTTTGTCTGTCACTAGAAAAGCTCATGAGAAGATAAGTCAAGACAACATGGGCACCCCATGAGAAGGAGTGAATGGTAAAATCTCGGAAATCCTACTAACACTCTATAGGGGGGAGAGTGATGTATGAAAACTTTTAAGCAATATAATTCTCACTCTTAAGAAATTTTTTCTAAAATATTATCTTTATTGTTTCTTTCATTTTTTTTTATCTTATTACAAAAAACCACCACAACTGAAGTTAGCATTGGTCCAAGAACCAACGCCAACAGTGGGCATGCGTTCTTTTAGATAATGGGTGTGCAAAATTTGTAAATAACAAACCAAACTGACCATAAAACGTGGGATGCCCAATTCTAACTAGTTTGGATTAGATCCAAAATTTTAAATCCAATACAACTGACCAATCCAATTATATATGCATAATTAATATTTCTAAAAAATATTATCAAGAGAGTAGTTTAATTTTTGTTCAAAATTGAGTAACTATCAAAAGAGTATTCCTTTTCCTAATATATATATATATATATTGATTCTGAAAGAAACTTCATTGAATCAACCAACAATTACAAGCACAAGCTCAAAAA